>NC_034613.1:2385299-2390639 GCF_900095145.1 Mus pahari | reverse complement strand
AGGAGGTGTGGCCCTGTTGGAGTTGGTGTGTCACTGTGGGTGTGAGCTTTAATACCCTCACCCTAGCTTCCTGGAAGCTTGTATTCCACTAGTAGTCTTTTGATGAAGATGTAGAACTCTCAACTCTGCCTGCACCATGCCTACCTAGATGCTACCATGCTCCCACCTTGATGATAATGAACTGAACCTCTGATCCTGTAAGTCAGCCCCAATTAAGTGTTATCTTTTTAAGAGTTGCCTTTTCATGTGTCTGTTCACAGCAGTAAAACTCTAAGACAGAAGTTGGTACCAGGGACTGGGGTATTGCTGTAATAAGGCATGACCATGCTTTTGTTTGGAAGAACGTGGATTTGTGGACTTCGGATTTGGAAAGCTTTGGAATGTTTTAAGTGGGGCTTAGTGAGCCGTCCTAGTAGGAATATGGAAGACTTTGTTGCTGTGAGTGATTTGAACTGTTCAGACTGGGCCCAAGAGGTTTCAGTGCTCAACAGATTCTCCTGCCTCTATCTCCCAGTGCTAGGATTACAATTGTGCACAACCATAGCCATCCATTTGTGCCTGTGTTTGTGCACATGTACATGCTGCTAGGGATGGAACCTAAACCCTTGCAAGCACTAGGCAAGTGCTCTACAACTCAGTAATATTTCTAGCTCATGTTTGTTTTTTAGAACTGCTAATCTGAGCCAGCCTCCACTAGATCTGAAACAGTGGGATGGATCTGGTCCTCTTTCCTGTGAGAGTGTTTTGATCAATGTTTTGAGTTAGTATAAAGTAATTATAGTTTCATATTCCTTGTTTAGATTTAGTACAAGACACAAGCCGTGTCACCTGTGTGGAGGTCCAAGGACAACTTGTAGGAGTTAGCTTTTTCTTGCCAGCGGCCCTCATTATGATCTTTTCATCCGTAAGTATTATTGCACCATACTTATATCTCCACATTTAATGAATTCCTGCACTGCTTACATGTCACTTGTGCATTCATATGCATAGAAAGATAGTGTATGTGCCACATGTGTCATAAAACGTGCTATTTGGTCCTTCTTCCTTACTTTGCTTTTGTTTGTCCCCACTTCTCCCCTTCAGAGATTTTCCTCCTCCTCCTCAGTGTCCTTATTTATATTATACCACATAAAACATATTTTATTACATGTTATATATGTGCATATTATATATTATTTTTTTTTATTATTTTCTTTATTTACATTTCAAATGCTATCCCGAAAGATTCCCATACACATATATGTAACATGTGTTACAATACACATTTTATTTTATATATTGTGTATTATGTATTGTGTGGTATAATATGATAATTATAATATAATATAATTGTATATTTATTATATTGTATATTATATATTGTATATATTGCAGGGGTAGGTGTCCCTCCAGGCTCTGTGGCCTGCAGGAAAGTGATCTGGGTGAGAGAAGCATGAAACTTGGTTCAGCTCAACTTAATTATCTGTCACTGGTTCAAACTTCAAGAGCCTGACAACAGGTCATTTATTTCAGCCACATTTAAGCACAGCATAATCTGGGGGGAAATGTTTTCTGATAAGAGTTAACTCAGTCCCATGAATATAGCAGAGCTTCAAACATGTTTATGTTGAAATTCTTTTCAAAGTACATCTGGCTTCTTTCAGGCATAGTGCCCAGGATTTAGGGTCTAGGGAGAGTGACTGAGGCAAGCATAATGCCTGATCCTATCAGGATTGACCTGGCCCTGAGATAACATAGAAGTCTCTTAGTTGTAAAGTACAAGTGGCATCACTCATAAGGATGGGTTTATGGCCTAGAAGATTTTACGTCTCAAGATTTAGGGTAAAGGGGCCTGAGATAAACAAACCATAAATTCTGGAGACTGAAGAGGAAGCTTGGCTGTACAGATAGCAAAGGATCACTGCGTTGTAAATTACATCCTTTCCTAGCATCCCAGGAGAAGGGCAAGTAGACATCTTCCTTCGAAGACAGAAGCCCACATGTTTAACTTGCCTGGCTTCTCCAGTGCTTATCTATGCCATATATATTAGGGACCACTATTGCCATATATATTAGGGACCAATATTGGCTGAGGACCTCAAAACCAAGTTTTCAGCACAAATGAGATTTATTTGCCATAGAGAAACAAAAGGCAGGGATAAGAGACTAAGACAGGAGGTAGAGGATGAAGGAGAAGAACGGAACAAGGGAGAAGGAGAAGGGGTATTTGTCCTGGGAGACAAAGGATAAGAAGGAGATGAAGACAGATATGGCACATAGGAAAAATGGCAATTTATAAAGGTACAAGGTTCTGTGTTAGGATGAGGTGTTTAATTTTGATTGGGCATGCTAATTAGGTGAGCCAAGGGGACACCTAATTACTGGACTTCAATACTTTGATAGCTGATCTTTGATAGCCTCAGGAGGAGGAAGTGGTGAAATAAGGGAATAGACCTTGGGGGCAAGTTTCAGGAATGGAATCTAATGGTTTTTAGCAATGCAGAGGGAATGGGGGAGAAGGGTAAGGCCTGCTGGCCATCTCAGGGCTGGCTAGAGTCCCACAATATATTGTGTAGTATGTATGTATGTATGTATGTATGTATGTATGTATGTATGTATGCAATAGTCCTCTTTCCACTCTGTTCTTTTGTCTTTTCCGCACTCCTGCCTTAAGGCTTCATCTTTTGATATATGGAAAATTGCTATGAAGTCAGAAGGCCTGTAGACAAGTCTGGGAGGCGTTTTCTTGACTGATGAGTGATATGAGAAAGCCTACTGGGGGCAGTGTCACACCTGGAAAGATCACACCGAGTGGTGTGTGAAAAACAGCAGGCTGAGTGAGCCATGAGGAAGCACTGTGAGAATCCAGAAGAGACAAATGATGAAGGTGCAGTGTTGGGTGCAGTTCAAACCTCGAGTCATGTACTACCTGAGGATCCAGCAATACCTCTCCTGGGCATATACCCATAAGATGCTCCAACTGGTAATAAGGACACACGCTCCACTATGTTCATAACAACCATATTTATAATAGCCAGAAGCTGGAAAGAACCCAGATGTCCCTCAACAGAGGAATGGATACAGAAAATGTGGTACATTTACACAATGGAGTACTACTCAGCTATTAAAAACAATGAATTTATGAANTTCTTAGGCAAATGGATGGAATTAGAAAATACCATTCTGAGTGAGGTAACCCAATCACAAATGAACACACATGGTATATACTCACTGATAAGTGTATATTAGCCCAAAAAATTCAGAATACCCAAGATACAATTCACAGACCACATGAAGCTCAAGAAGAAGGAAGACCAAAGTGAGGGTACTTCAGTCCTTCTTAGAAGGAAAACAAAATAATCAAAGGAAGTAGAGGGTGGGAGGGACTTGGGAGGAAGAGAAGGGGGGGGAAAGAGGTACAGGATCAGGTATGGGAGGAGATGGAGGAGATGAACAGAGGGTCAGGAAATTGAACAGAAGTGTGTAGCAATGAGGGATGGGGAACTAGGGGTAGCAACCAGAACCTCCCAGATGCCAGGAAAGCAAAAGCCTTCCAGGACCCCACAGGGATGACATGAGCTGAAATACCCCACAAGGGGAGGGAGGACCTGTAGAGACCATATTCAGAGGTTAGGCATGGCCCTCCAGTTGAGGGATGGGGTCACCCACCCATCTCTAAAACTTTAACCCAGAATTGCTCCTGTCTAAAGGAAATACAGGGACAAAGAGTGGATCAGAGACTGAAAGAAAGGCCAACCAGAGACTGCCCCACCTGCGGATCCATCCCACATGCAGACACCAAACCCAGACACCATTGCTGATGCCAAGAAGTGCTTGCTGACCTGAGCCTAATATAGCTGTCTCCTGAGAGGCTCTGCTGTATCCTGAACAATACTGATGCGGAGACTTGTAGCCAACCATTGGACTGAGCATAGGGATCCCAATGGAGGAGTTGGGGGAAGAACTGAAGGAGCTGAAGGGGCCTTATCTGACATCAGTGGGAGGGGAGGCCCTTGGTCCTGTGAATGCTTGATGCTGCAATATAGTGGAATGCTAGGGTGATGAGGTGGGAGTGGGTAGGTGGGTGGGCAGCACCCTCATAGAAGCACAATAAGGGGGTGGAATAGGGGGTTTTCAGAGGGTAAACATGAAAAGGGAATAACATTTGAAATGTAAATAAATAGCCAGGCAGTGGTGGCTCACGCCTTTAATCCCAGCACTTGGCAGACAGAGGCAGGCAGATTTCTGAGTTCGAGGCCAGCCTGGTTTACAGAGTGAGTCCCAGGACAGCCAGGGCTACCCGGAGAAACCCTGTCTTGAAAAAACAAAACATAAATAAATAAATAAATAAATAAATAAATAAATAAATAAAAGTCGGGCGTGGTGGCGCAAACCTTTAATCCCAGCACTCGGGAGGCAGAGGCAGGAGGATTTCTGAGTTCGAGTCCAGCCTGGTCTACAAAGTGAGTTCCAGGACAGCCCAGGCTACACAGAGAAACCCTGTCTCAAAAAAGAAAAAAAGAAAAAAAAAGAAATGTAAATAAATAAAAGTAAATTTAAAAAATTAAAAAGCATCAAGAAGACAAACTGAGGCTTAGCACTGTACAACAAAGAAGTCCCTGAAGAGAGGTCCAGAGACCGTTGGTGAAAAGTGCTGTGGAGATGAAAGGACAGTGGGATGGCCACCAAGGACAGGGTTACCTGGCAAGTGGAGCTAGCCTGAGGCTATGAGACAAACTGAATTTTAAAGTCAGAGCCAAAGAAGTGGAGATGTCTTAACCTTTTAGAGCCCACAGGATCATGAGTTGATCCCAGACAGCAAGCAATGATTTTTTATTGGATATTTTATTTGCTTACATTTCAAATGCCATACCCTTTCCTGGTCCCCCCCTAGAAACCCCTAATCACATCCCTCCTACCCCCTGCTTCTAAGAGGGTGCTCCCCCACCCATTCACCCAGTCCTGCCTCCCTGCCCTCACATTCCCCTACACTGGGGCATCAAGCCTTCACAGGACCAAGGGCGGCTTCTCCCATTGATGCCTAACAAGCCATTCTCTGCTACATATGCAGCTGGAGCCATGGGTCCCTCCATGTGTACTCCTTGGTTTCTGGTTTAAACCGTGGGAGCTCTGGTTGGTTGATAGTGTTCTTCCTATGAGGTTACAAACCCCTTCAGCTCCTTTAGTCCTTTCCCTAACTCCTCCATTGGGAGGAGTTATACTGATCCTCCCTGTGATCAGTCCAATGGTTAGCTGCCAGCATCCGCCTCTGTATTTGTCAGGCTCCTGCAGAGCCCCTCAGAAGACAGCTATATCAGGCTCCTGTCAGCTTGTACTTCTTGGTATCCACAATAGTGTCTG
>NC_034613.1:2381902-2383809 GCF_900095145.1 Mus pahari | reverse complement strand
TCATCCTGAATGAGGTATCCCAATCACAAAAGAACACACATGGAATGGACTCATTGATAAGTGGATATTAGTCTAAAAGCTTGGAATACCGCCAGGCGTGGAGCCCATGCCTTTAATCCCAGCACTCGGGAGGCAGAGACCGGCGAATTTCTGAGTTCGAGGCCAGCCTGGTCTACAAAGTGAGTTCCAGGACAGCCAGGGCTATACAGAGAAACCTTGGCTCAAAAAAACAAAACAAAACAAAAAAAAAGCTTGGAATACCCAAGATAAAATTCACAGACCACATGAAGCTCAAGAAGAAGCAATGATTTTTTTTTTTTTACTTTATCTGTGACTGTCACCTTGTGCTTCCTCTTAGAATAAGAAATGTGTACCTTTTGTTATTTTAGAAGAGCCCACAGTTAAGACACTTTGGAATTTTTGTAAGACTTTGGATATCTTAAGGAGCCTGAATTTTTAAAGCATTTGAATTTTTTAAGATTTATTTACTTTTATTTATATGAGTACACTGTAGCTGTCTTCAGACACACCAGAGGAGTGTATCAGATCCCATTACGGATGGTTGTGAGCCACCATGTGGTTGCTGGGATTTGAACTCAGAACCTCTGGAAGAGCAGTCAGTGCTCTTAACCGCTGAACCATCTCTCCAGTCCAAGCATTTGAATTTTTAAAAATAACATGGAGCTTTGAAATTTTGAGATGTTTTATTTTGTATTAATATTAATATGAGATCTTGAGGTTAAAGAATAAAGAAACGGTTATGGTTTAATAGTGATGTATTGGTGCTCTTGTTTTCTTTTGTTGTTTTTCAACTTTACATAAGCTAGAGTTATGTGGGGAGAGGAAACTCAATTGATAAAATGCTTTCATCTGATTGTTTGTAGTGGTCTGTTGTTCTTTTCTTACTATCATCATCATTGTCGTCGTCATCATCATTGTTGCTGCTGCTGTTCAGATTGATACACGAAGGCTCAAACCACTGAGGCAGTGTCGGCTATGGACAGGTATTCCTGGGTCGTATAAGAAAGGAGGCTGAGCATGCCATAGAAAACGAGACAGTAAACAGTGTTCCTTCATAGTCTTTTTTTTTTCAGTTCCTGCCTCCAGGATCTCGCATTGAGTACCTGTTCTGCCTTCACATCATGGCGGAGTGTGAGTTATGAGATGGAATAAAGCTTTCCTCCTCAGTTTGCTTTTTGTTTAAGTGTCTTCTCACAGCAATAGAAAGCACACTGCTTAGGGAAAAAATACATATGTACATATATTATCTTTCTCTGCCTTGGTTATATATTATATATCTATTATTTATAAGTATGTATATTTTATATATATTGAGTTCTACCCATTTTCTTGCAAATTTCACAACTTGATCATTTTTAGGATAAAACTGTCATTGTTTCTTCTGCTCGTGGCATCAACGTTCAAACTTCTGTCATGTACACATACTACATTTTAACCATTCACTGATGATAATCTAGGCCAATTGCACATCCTGAATGCTGTGAACAGGGCTGCACTTGACATAAGCATGAAAGTGTTTGTGGACCACTGACTTTGAGCCCTTGCAGAGCTGCTCAGAAGTTATAGAACTGGGTCAGATGCTATACTGTTTCAGGTTTTGGAAGAAGTTCTCTACTGATGTCTAGACTGGATATACAAATTACATTCACATCAGTAGTGACTAAAGGCTTCTCCCTCACTCACATCCTTACGAGCATTTGTTGTCACTTGTTTTCTTGATAGAGAACATCCTCACCAAGGTCGGATGGAATTTCAAAGCAGTATTAATTTGTATTATTCTTCTCTAAAGACAATTCTCTTGAATTCATTAACCCATCTCTTTTTTTAATTTATTTATTATTATTTTCTTTATTTACATTTGAAATGCTATCCCGAAAGTTCCCTAT
>NC_034613.1:2373913-2381488 GCF_900095145.1 Mus pahari | reverse complement strand
TGGGATTTGGACTGCAGACTGTAAGTCATCAATAAATTCCTTTACTATATAGAGACTATCTGCAAGTTCTGTGACTCTAGAGAACCCTGACTAATACACCAAGGAATCAGGAACAAGTGTGTAGCGCTGGCAATGCTGTCTGTAGACTGGTCCGGAAGGATGCACTAAGAGTAGATTCAGGAGAGCAACAGTTGGAGATCTCTACTGGACACAAGGATGACAGAGACCTATCTGTGGTCTTACAAAGACTTCAGGGCTACCGCTGTGATGAAGACCAGGGATGGGACAGTCCTCTGCCTGTGTGCCATTACACACTAACATGAAAGCTTCACTCTGGGGATGATAAAGAGATATTTCACCATAAGCCATTTTTGTGTGGGTGAACAATAATGCCACCAACATTAAGTGGAAGTGTAGATCCGTAGTAGAGCTCATATATCTGGCCTGCTAAAGGCCCTGTTTATAATCCCTGTGTCAAAACAAAGGAAGCCAGACAGATATGTAAACCAATTCCCCAGTGGGGTCATTACTGAAGCTCCAGCTCACACCAGCTTTAGAAGGTAAACACTGTTATCTCTCATCCTTGCATGGGTGAGGTCTGGTAACCCAGATGAACCCAAAGCATCTTAGCAGGGAGTTGGCATAGGCACAGAATCTCGTCTGGGAATTCAGTGTGACTTTTGGAATGTTAAGGAGAACAGGGGAGGATGGTGTAGCCAGGAGAACTAAATGTGCCCTGGTTCAGTTCCAAATCTCAGGGAACAGGGCAATGGTCCATTTTCCAAGATGGGGTTATCCTTGGAGAGATGAGTGAAGGTGAGAAGACCCAGCAATAATGGTGGCAGGAGAAGAGACCTAGACACAGTGCGCCAGAGACTGGGTCAAGCAGGAGGAGTGCAGGCTATCCATTTATTCTCTGTGCAAATAGAGGAGAGCAGTGGACATGTACTTTTTCTCTCGTCCTAGAAAGATATGCTCATGGGTGGATTTTGAGTCACAGGAGATAGATACACGGAAGGAGGAGCTCGCAGATCCTTGCCAGGACTAAAAATGTCATTATTAGCCGCCTTCCAGGAGACAGAACTTGCTGCCCCATTCCTTCTTCTCCTGCTCCCCTACACTCCCCCTCTTTTTTGCCTCCTTCCAAATGACAGAACCAAATTCTGTAGTGCAAAAAAGAATCTCGCTTTGTCTCACCCCACACCTAACCCTCCTCTCCCATCAGACTCCATGCCCAGTGTGGATCGATGTTTTTCTGATAAGAATCTGACTTTCCAGCTGGGCGTGGTGGCGCATGCCTGTGATACCAGCACTCGGGAAGCAGAGGCAGGCGGATTTCTGAGTTTGAGGCCAGCCTGATCTACAAAGTGAGTTCCAGGACACGCAGAGCTACACAGAGAAACCCTGTCTCGAAACAAACAAACAAACAAACAAACAAACAAAGAGAATCTGACTTTCCACTTTTTGCCTTACAATTTTAATTTAGATTGATTATTAACAAGTATTTGGTGGGATTGGAGGAATTGAACTCAGGTCATCCTATGGTGGTTCTCCACCTTCCTAATGCTGACCTTTTAATACAGTTCCTCATGTTGTGGTGACACCCAACCATAAAATTGTTTTCATTGCTACTTCATAATTGCAATTTTACTACTGTTATGAGTCGTAATGTAAATATCCGTATTTTCTGATGGTCTTAAGTTACTCCTGTGAAATGGGCATAAAACAACCCCTGTTGTGATCATAAAAAGAGAAAGAGCAGGGGCTGGCAAGATGGCTCAGCAGGTAAGAGCACTGACTGCTCTTCCAAAATTTCAGCAACCACATAGTGGCTCACAACCACCCATACTGAGATCTGACACCCTCTTCTGGAGCATCTGAAGACAGCTACAGATATTTATAATAAATATATTTATAATAAATAAATCTGAGAGAGAGGGGAGCTATTAAGATATGTTCTGGCGGGGTGTGGGGGAACGGGGTGTCTCAGCAGGTCCATGCCAAGGCATTCCTTCCCCTTGAGGGAGCAGACACACACTGGTATAGTATAGAATAGAGTTTATTTAGGGCATGGGGAGGGGAGTTAAGAGGGTAGCAGAGACAGAGAAAGGCAGAGAGAGAGAAAAAAAGTAGAAAAGTAGAGGCTGGTCATGAGAGAGGAGGGAGGGAATGGGAAGAGAAGGAACAAGAGGGCAAGAGGCAAGGGAGAGGCAGGAGTAAGAGAGAGAGGAGGGGGCTAACAACCCCTTTTATAGGGCTAGCCCTACCGGTCCATTGCCAGGTAACTGTGGGAGGAGCATACCTGGCTGTTGGCAGATAACTGTGAGGGTGAAGTGCAGACAGAACACCAACAATCCCCCAAGGGTCATGACCCACAGGTTGAGAACCACTGCAGTTCCAAATCTCAGGAAATGGGACAATGGCTCATTTTGCTATTCCCTGAACCACTTTTTTTTTTATTAGCTATTTTCTTTAGTTACATTTCAAATGTTATCCCCTTTCCTATTTTCCCCTGAAAAACCCCCTATCCCTTCGCCCCTCTCCCCTGAATCACTTTTACACTCTAGCACTGAGTCTCGCTGTGTTGCTTTTTTTTTAAAATCAATGGAACCAAACACCTGAAAGAAACACGAGGAAATACATATCTATTTTCAGATATCAGTATCATATAATTCATTCCTTCTTTACTAGCCCAGTGCATTTGGGCAAAAATCAGCATTAGCAGAGGATGTTCGTTCCTTCCTAGTGGACAGGGTGCAGACAAAATAGGAGCTCAGGGGGTGGGACAAATGGCTCAGCAGTACTTAGATTTGCTCTAGTAGAGGATCTGTGTTCTATCTCCGCACTCACACTGGGATGCTCACAGCTGTCTGTTGGTAGCCCCAGGTCCAGGGGCGCCAGTGCCCTTTTCTGCATTCCTAAAGAAATTTGCCTTCATATGCACGCAGAAAAACACCTAACTTAAAATAGAATGAAAAGCCGGCGTGGTGGCGCACACCTTTAATCCCAACACTCAGGAGGCAGAGACAGGCGAATTTTTGAGTTTGAGGCCAGCCTGGTCTACAGAGTGAGTTCCAGGACAGGCAGGGCTACACAGAGAAACCCTGTCTCGAAAAACCTATATATATATATAACAAAAATCTGCTAAAATACTAATACCAACCTTTCCTCTGACCCCTAGTAAAGTGAATTTCTGTGAATTTGAAACCAACCTGGGACTTTCAGACCAGCCAGA
Organism: Mus pahari; assembly: GCF_900095145.1. NCBI lineage: Eukaryota > Metazoa > Chordata > Mammalia > Rodentia > Muridae > Mus > Mus pahari. The sequence goes on along the minus strand of NC_034613.1, from coordinate 2,378,253 downwards.
GATACATAGTAAGACCCTGTGTGATGGTCTGTATATGCTGGGGCTAGGGAGTTGCACTTTTAACATGTGACCCTGTTGCAGTAGGTACTGTCTTGTTGGGGCAGGTGTGTCATCGTAGGAATGGACTTTAAGATCCTCATCCTAAATCCTGGAAGCCAGTCTTCTGCTAGCAGCCTTCAAGTGAAAACATAGAACTCTCAGCTCCTCCTGTACCGTGCCTACCTGCATGCTGCCATGTTCCCACCTTGATGACAATGGACAGAACCTCTGAACCTGTAAGCCAGCCCCAATTAAATGTTGTCCTTACAAGAGCCACCTTGGTCATGGTGTCTGTTCACAACAGTAAAACCCTAAGACACCCTGCCTCAAAAATAGACTTTAAAAACAAAAAATTTTAAAGGGGGAGCTAGTTATGTATGTTCTCAGGACTGACCACTTGGTATTGGATAAGTAACTGGTATGAGCTTCCCTCCTCTTTTCAGTATTCCTTAGTTACCTGTAGTCCTTATGTGGGACTGAAGCCTCTTGGCCTTTCCCCTTCCATGATAGCATGTCTTTTGATGTAGTCCATATTTAGTTCATGTATAGATAATGTTGGTGAGACTTTATGGGTATAATTTCTGACACTGCTAGGAGACAGTATACAGACTGTGTGTGTGTGTGTGTGTGTGTGTGTGTGTGTGTGTTTGACAACAATTGATAAAAAATAGGCCATGGGAAATATTGTATTAAGTGAAATAACCAAGGCTCAGAAAGACAAATACTGAGGCTGGAGATATGACCCAATGCTTAAGAACTGTGTAGCTCTGGCTGTCCTGGAACTCACTTTGTAGACCAGGCTGGCTTTTTTTAATGCCTCAGCCAGTCTCGGAACTGTGCTCAACTAGCAGGATCAGTGTATATATTTACCTGCCTTGTTGATCTTGCCCATCTCCCTCTTTTTGTCTGTAGCCAGTTTTATTTTACCAATAGTTTTAGATCAAAGAACAAGGTTTGCATAACAAAGGCCTATGAACGTGAGAATTCTCTTGTAGGCCTCGACCTTCAAGTACAAAACTTAATATTATAATACAAAGCAACAGACCCATGAGGCCATGAGAAGATGGGTAAAAGTTGAAGGTTGGTACTTAATAAGGTAATGAATTTCTCAAGCTGAGCTCAGCCAATCACCTCCCTTCCTTTTGCCTGTGGCTTCCAGAACTTCTCTGTTAGCCATTCATCTGCAGTGTATAAGGATCCAGGCCTGAGTGAAATTTGTTGCTATTTCCTGAACACTAGAGAGTGGAGAGAGGTACACAGGGATTGCTCAGTTATGGGCCAGCCTTGATTTCCATGAGACTGACCCACTCCACGTAGGACTTAACATCTCTAAGTCTCTTTGACCTGGCACTGGGCCAGGCCTGCCAAGTTTCTTCCCCCTAATATTTACAAGATAGATACTGAGACTTCCAGAAAACACAAACAAAGTAGAGGGCATCATTAAGGAAATACTTCAGCTGATTCTCTACCCATGACCCTGATGTCTCACTCCCAGAAGTATCCAACCTGGGGGGCTCTCAGGATACATATAAAGGCAGCCCAACACAGATCACAGCATCACGTTGAAATGCAAAAAGATTGAACATCCATACAGGTCATCTAATGCCCCAATAAAGGTCAAAGAATCAAGAATCTTTTTGCCACAGGACTTGCAATGTAGGTCACAGTGCTTGCCCAGCCCACACAAGGCCCTAGATTTAAACCCCAGAACTTCCCCCAGATATTTGTTGCTGGCAGATATTTGGAAATTCAACTCCATCTACCTATCTTCTGTATTGTCTATAGAGATAGGGATAGGAAGGAAGCCAGCAGCTATTGCTGATCCCCATGGTCATACGGAACCACAAATGCCTTCCCTTTTTTTCTGAGATGATCTCATCTGATAGCCCAGGCCAACCTCAAACTCACTAGGAAGCTAGCTCAAGCTAACCTAGAACTACATGCTCCTGCCTCAGCCTCGCAAGTGCTGGGCTTACAGGCATGTGCCACTGTCCTAGCTCGAATGCCTTCACATTTTAATAGTTTGTCATTGGAACCATAATAGCTAAAATACATAGTAACACTTACTGAGCGATGGCTGCTGTTCTTAGCATTCTAATATATTAGCTCATTTGATCATAGCAATTGAATAAGTTAATTGCTCTATTCCCAATTTGCTTGAATAGATGCAAACACAGAAAGGTTGTGTGACTTATGCAAAGTCATAAAGTTAACAAGCTGAAAAGTCCAATTTTGAACTCCAGTCTGTAATCTGGCTCCTGAGTTTGTACCTAATACTGTTGGATCTTTTATCCATCATGCTTTCTGTCTTTTCCTAAGCCCCAAGAGACTTACTATACTACCAAGGCTGGCCTCAAATTCCTGGGCTAAAGCAATTGTCCTGCACCAACGTCCCCCACCCCCGTCAGGTGGACAACAGGACAGAGAGACACACAGAGACTCATACTTAGATTTCGTGTCTTTTTTTTTCTCAGTTTGAAGATTCATGTCTTTTTGTTTTTTTTTTTTTTCGAGACAGGGTTTCTCTGTATAGCCCTGGCTATCCTGGAGCTCACTTTGTAGACCAGGCTGGCCTCGAACTCAGAAATCCGCCTGCCTCTGCCTCCCGAGTGCTGGGATTAAAGGCGTGTGCCACGACCGCCCGGCCTCATGTCTTTTTTTAAATCATTTTATTATGTGTGTGAGTGTTTTGCTTGCATACATGTATGTGCACCACATGCATGCTTGATGCCTGCTAAGGTCAGGAGAGAGTGTTGTATGGCCTGGAACTGGAATGAAAAATGATGTGAGCCCCCCTCCCCCATCAGTGCTGGTAATCAACACAGGTCTTCTGTAAGAGCCACAAGTGTTTAAAACCATTGAACCAGCATCCAGTCTCCAAAGATTTGTGTCTTAAGATCAGAGAATTCTAGATCATTATTTCAACTAGTGCCTTTTCTCCACTCCTTCTTTTTATGTTTTATATCTGAAAAGGCCACTAGGTGAATGTTGAGACTACAAGGATCTGTTGTTCGTCCCCTTTGGGTTCCTTTCCCTTTTGTTCCTTGATGCTTAGTCTTTTTGTGCTATGCTGAAATACTACAGAACATTTTTTTATGTGCATGGGTATTTTGCCTATATCTAGGTCTATGCGCGGAAAGACCAGAAGAGGGCATCAGATCTCCCTGGAACTGCAGTTACAGACAATTTGGGGCTTCTGATGGGTCCTGGGACTTGAACCCAGGTCCTCAGCAAGAGTAGCCAGTAATCTTAACCACTGAACAATCAATCTCTCCAGGCCCTGAACATATTTTTAATACTCATTTGCCTAGGCATGTTTACCAATATGATACGTTTACTGATATGCAATAACTTTGTTATATACTAAGAACATTCTTTTAAGATTTATTTATTTTATGTATATGGGTACACTGTAGCTGTCTTCAGACACACCAGAGGAGGGCATCGGCTCACATTACAGATGGTTGTGAGCCACCATCTTGTGAAATTCTTACCTGACAGCACAAAAATAATACATTTAAGAAAAAATATACACTACAAAGTAGATGGGGGCTGGGTATGATCATACATGTTTGTAATCTCAGTTCTGGGGAGGCAGCAGCAGAAGGGTTGTGAGTCTGGGTGGCTAGCCTGGGCTACTTAGTGGGACCAAGTCTCATCGAACAAAACAAAACTTAGGCAGAAGTGTAGTGAAATATAAAAATGTAGCATAAGTACTTCTTGACATGACATAAAGGCTAAAACAATTAATCAGATATATTCGTAAGATCTGAAAATGAAAGTACCATTTATCGTGCCAAAGCACAGACAAATTACTGCTTTAAAAGGCAGATTTGGTGGGAAGGGAAGAAACATGTAACAGATCAATAGTAACTGTTATGAGGATGTAGCTCAGTGGGTAGGAGTGCTTGCCCAGTATGCACAGGTCTGGGATTGATCCTCAGCATCCCATGCAGTGAGAAATGGAGATGGGAGGATCATATATTTCTCAGGTTCATAGTGAGTTTGAAGCCAGCCTGGGGTACATGAAACTTAAAAGACAAACAAACAAATGAATGAACAAACAAACTGAGGGCTGGAGAGGTGGATCAGCGGTTAAGAGCACTGGCTGCTCTTCCAGGGGTCCTGAGTTCAATTCCCAGCAACCACATGGTAGCTCACAACCATCGTCTCATTCATATATATATATATATATATATATATATATATATATATATATCTTACACTTCTATATTTCAGAAACCCAGCACAAATCTCACTGGACTAAAGCAAAGTGGGCAAGGCCTGTGTTCCAAAGCAAG
>NC_034613.1:2372160-2373633 GCF_900095145.1 Mus pahari | reverse complement strand
AGTGCTGGGATTAAAGGCGTGTACCACCACTGCCCGGCTCATCTTGCATCTTGGAAAGCCAACAACATAGCATTCCTTTGTCTCTGTCTCTGCTGTCTTTCTCTGAGAACTGTCGACCTCCCACTTATAAAGACATTGTGGTGACATTGGAACCATCAAGATAAGCGAACACGATCTCACTATTTTAAGGTTGAGCTCCCTTAATTCCATATTCGAGTGTAATTTCCCTTCAACATGGGCTCTGTGAATTAGGAGATGAGATTCATTGAGGGACCCTTACTTTCCTTAACACATCACTCTAGTCCCTTGACTATGATTTTTAAGCTATATGGCAGTATTTGTTAGGGCTATGAGCTAAGGATGCAGCTCAGTTGGCAGAGTGCTTGCCTGGCATGCGTAAAGAGCCAGGTTCAATCCACAGCACTGCAGAAGGAAATGCCTTCCTCTTCTTTGTTGTGTATGCATGGGACTGGGGATTGGATCAAAGCCTCGCCAGTGTGAGCTAGGTGAGCCCTGTCCCATTGTGCGCCAAACTCCTGCTCTCTCAAACATTCTATTTCTGAAACATATTCTCATTAAATCGCAAATGTAACTTACACCTCTATAGCTCATTGGCTTGAAATTCGCCCTGTGATCCACCTACCTCAGCCTCCCACACAGTTGGAATTATAAGCCTATGATGCCTCCAGGTCTGTCTTGACTGCTCTTTATATATTAATTCTGCTATTATTTAGTTTGTATTGGCAAACTTAAGGGTTTGTTTGTTTGTTTAATCTGTCCTTCCTCTTTTAAAACCTGATTTCTCATTGGCAAACTTTAAAATGCAAGAAAACCCCACCTGGATTCTGCTCACAACAGAAATTATACAGAACAAATGCCAAAGGGGCCAGAATGTAGCTCAGTTGGTGTGCCTGGTACACAAACCTACCCGCAACCCCACCTGACTCCGGTCAAGGAGTCATGCTAAGCTGTGACTAGTGGCAGTAAGGACCAAAGAACAGTGGAAAGGGGAGCGCATGGTTCTGCTTGCTGGTGCACTCATGTAAACCTGAGTCACTACAGAATGAGTGTGAGGAACGTAGGACCATCGTTGGCTACATGGCAAATTTGAGATCAGCCCGGGCTACATAGGCCCTGTCTCAAATAAATAAACAAACAAGGAGGAGGCCCCGTGCAGTGCTGCCAACGCCCCAGCAGAGAAGCTGAGGTCAACATCTAATTTGAAATATTAAAAGTGGATACAAAACTATTTCCGAAATGCAGACAATTAAGTGTGTTGGTGGTGGTGATGGTGCTGTTGGTAAAACATGTCTCCTGATATCCTACACAACAAACAAATTTCCATCGGAATATGTACCAACTGTTTTTGACAACTATGCAGTCACAGTTATGATTGGTGGAGAGCCATACACTCTTGGACTTTTTGATATTGCAGGGCAAGAGGATTATGACAGACTACGACCTCTAAGTTAT
>NC_034613.1:2353276-2371543 GCF_900095145.1 Mus pahari | reverse complement strand
GGGATTTGGACTGCAGACTGTAAGTCATCAATAAATTCCTTTACTATATAGAGACTATCTGCAAGTTCTGTGACTCTAGAGAACCTTGACTAATACAGACGCCATGGTGGGACTTATCTAAGAAAAATTTAAAAAATAGAATGGAGGGGAGTTTATTACTTACTTTCCTTGCTGTTATAACAAAATTGACTTGAGGCATCGTTTGTTTGGGCGAGGTATAATTTATGATGGTAAAGGCACTCAAGGGGTTGATCACACTATGTCCACAGTCAAGAAGCACAGAAAGAGGTGCTGGTGAGATGGCTCAGCGGGTAAGAGCACCTGACTGCTCTTCCAAAGGTGTAGAGTTCAAATCCCAGCAACCACATGGTGGCTCACAACCATCCTTAACAAGATCTGACTCCCTCTTCTGGAGTGTCTGAAGACGTACTTACATATAATAAATAAAATAAATCTTTAAAAAAAAAAAAAGAAGCACAGAAAGAGAGCAATTACTGTTGGCGCACTTCTCGCTTTCTCCTATTCCTTTTGAATTCAATCTGGGACCTCATCTCATGGGGAGAGGGTCATCCACACACAGGGTCTTTTCCGCCTCAAACCTACCCCCATGTTCACAGACAAACCCAGAGGGATGTCTCCTAGACAATTCCTAATCCCATGATGTTGACAAAGACCAACCATCACATAGGAAAAAATACTATTTATCAGTAGTGGTCTATGCATGCATGAAGATTGTTGGGGGGGCGCTGGATGTGGCTTTGATGGAGTATTCACCTAGCAGGTATCAAGCCTTTGGTTTTATTCTTGGCACAATAAATATTAAAGATATAAAGTATGTGGGAAGATAAATGTCACCTGGCACCTGAACCTTTCTACCATAAGTATATAAATGTAACTGTGATACCATTTTCATCTATTAGGTGGCCAATAATACCTTTCTTAATTTGGGGTTATTGACAAAGGTGTGGTGAAATCAATCAGCCCTTAAATATTTATGCTAGCTCCTCCTTACTCCTTACTCTTGTTTGGACCAGTCAAGGTCATCTGTGCCTCAGGGACTTCGTACTTGCTGTTCCCTCTGCTTTGGAAGTTCTTTGCTTTAGGGTTCAAAATCATCCTTTATGGGGCTGGAGAGATGGCTAGGCAGTTAAGAGCACTTGCTGCTCTTGCAGAAGACCTGGATTTGGTTCTTAGCAACCACATGGCAGCTGAGAACTATCTGTAACGTCATTCCAGGGAACCAATGCGTTCTCCCAGCCTCTGCAGTGACCAAGCATAACACACACAAAACAAAAATTAAAAGTTTTTTTTTAAAAAAAAAAAGTTCAGGCATAGCAGTATATGCTTTTAACCCCAACACTTGGGAGACAGAAACAGAGGTAGGTAGATGTCTGTGAGTTCCAAGCCAGCCTGGTTTACACAGCCAGTTCCAGGTCACCAAAGGCTACATAGTGTGACCCTGTCTCAAAGGGGGGGTGGTATTTTTCTTCCTTTCCACTCAGTCAGCATTCAGCTAATTTTTTTTTCTGGCAAAGGCCAGTGAATAAATAACATAGGTGTTGTTGGCTATATGGTCTCCTTAGCAACTCCTTAGTCCTCCACGAACAGCCATGAATCGTCTGCAAACACACATACTAACCACGTTACAGCAAGAGCATCCAGGCAATGAAATGTGTGTTTCTTATAATTTCCAAGTGTCACAAAAAACACCATTCATGCCGGGTGTGGTGGCACACGCCTTTAATCCCAGCACTCGGGAGGCAGAGGCAGGNGAATTTCTGAGTTCAAGGCCAGCCTGGTCTACAAAGTGAGTTCCAGGACAGCCAGGGCTACACAGAGAAACCCTGTCTCGAAAAACCTAAAAAAAAACCCAAAAAACAAAAAACACCATTCATGCTTCAATCTCTATTTATTTGTATATATTTGTTTATTTGAGGTGTGTGCACAAATGCATGGGTGTGCATGCATTTGCATGTGCACAAAATGCCTTGGCCCTCATGTGGAGGTCAGAGGACAATGGATGGGAATCCTTGGCAGCAGGTACTTTACCTGCTGAGCTATCTTGCCAGTCTGGAAAATACTGGTCTTCCTTTGATTTTTTTTTCTATACTTTAGAAATATGCAAAACCTTTCTAGTTCATGAGCCACACAGAAAAGGGAAGCAGATCAAATTTAGGCCTTTTTTTTTCCTTGTCTTTTGTACTGAAGCACTCCAATCTACTTGATTCCTGACTCTATGTCTGACACTTTGAACACTCCCTGCTAGATTCCCAACCTCACAATAACTGTTGAGTAAGTAAATAAGTGGCTGCACTGAGGACCATGTCACTGAAGGAATGGGGAGAAGCAGGGCACAGCTGACAAGGAGCAGGAGTCTACTCAGAGCCTGTTTCCCCCTGCCTGAACTTGGGCACGTTTCTTTCAGTAAGGCTTTGAGAAACAACACACGGCTCAGACCAGGTTTTTCATTCAGCATCTTTATTCTTCCCTTTTAGAGCAGGGTAACCCTAACAACTTCATCTAGGAAGTGAGAACTATGTGAACTAAGAACTCTTCTAAGGACCTGGCCTCCCCTACCTCCTCTCATGGGGTTGGCAGGGAGGCAACTCTAAGGGGGAGGGGATAAACTACTTACTATGCCTCCTCGACTGTCCCCATTTCCCATGGCAATGTTATTAGAGACCAGCCACCTCCATGTCCCAGGTAAGAAGGACTCAGGAAAGTGACTTGGATTCCCTCATATACACGCGTGAACATAGGGACTGAGTGAGGCAGGACAGGCCAGCTCAGTGGCCAGACATACGGCTCTGGCCTGTGGCCCAGTTGGCAAACATGAAGCCCAGGCTGATGGCCATGAAGAGGACTCCCAGGACACCAAAACACAGGGCCTGTGGGCAATAGGAAGAAAAGGTACAGTTGGCCTAGATCACGCACCAAAGCATTCTGGAGAGTGCTCTGAATGCCCTCCACCCTTTCCAGAGAAAGCCCCAGCCATTCCCTGCTCTCCTCTGTTCTCCCTGTTCCTCCTTCCTGGGATACTCACCTGGATCTTGGGCCAGGAAAACAAAGGTTCCACCTCAGTAGGTACAATACGGAGGTAGAAGACACTAGGAAGGATGAAGATGAGGCTAGGGGCTGAAGTGGACCCTGAAGGACAGAAAGGGATAGCAGTCAACCTAAGTTTGAGGGCAAGGCCCACAGTAGACAGGACAAGGAACCAAGGTTGACAATACTGACCAATAAACCCAAAGATATCTCGGATGGTTGGCACACAGATGACAAGGATATTGACCAAAATAAGCAGGATCAAGGCAATGGCCACATGTCGCAGCCAGCTGAAGGCCTTGCTTGGGAAGAGCAGCTGCTGGAGGGCTCGGCGGATCTGCAGCCAAGGAAGGGCAGGATAGGTCAAGACTCACATGTGGTCCCTCTGCCATGGGATCCTGTCTCTGTCTCTACCCTGCCGAAGATCCTTGATTCCCTATCCCGCTCTCTATGCTTCCAGCCTGTCTGACCAAGTATCTGTGCCTCTACCCTGACAACCCATCTTCTTCCGTATGACCATCTAGCTCGACTTCCACCACTACTGACATCTGTCTCCTCTCCTGTCCATCTCTACCTCCCCATTTGCCTATCCTCTGACCATCACCCATCCTTGCCTCTCTTCCACTCTGACCGCCTCTCCCACCATGTCCCTCCTTTGTTTGTGGTTTTTGAGATAGAATCTCATGCAGCCCAGGCTGGCCTCAAACTCAGCCTGTAATTAGGACTGACCTTGAACGCCTAACCCTCCTGCCTCTAGCTCCAGAGTGCTGGGATTACAGGAATGTACCATGGTGCTTGAGATCTCACTCAGGGCAAACTCACTCTGCAAACTGAGTTACAACGCTGGTCCCGTGTCCTCTTTTGTCTAGCCATCTATTGCCGCTGTCTGTGTGTATCAGGCCCATTCTTGTGTATCTGTCCCTATGTCTTCTACCTACCTATCTGCTCCTATCTCCACCTTCTTACCAAACATCCATTTTTCTTCTCTCTTCTCATCCATCCATATCCCTTCACCCTGCCCCCAGGCCTTCCTTGCCCCCACTCACAGGGAAAAGCACAACAGGCACAGTGAGGGTTACTGCAAGCAGTACGGCCAGACGCACACAAAGGATGAGCATGTCCTCCTGGGTGTACATTTCCAGCATCTCTGCCTTCACAGTGCCTGGACCACAAGGAGGGGACACAAGATGCATGAACACTGGACTCACTAGCCCAGAAACCAAGGCACACATACATGATGATAAAGTCTACACACGTGATGTTCACTCTCCCTTTGGAAACTGATGGGCTCAAGGTCCTGAGAAGTGGGGGTTGTGGGGAAGCTCAGAGGCCCCTGCCATAGCTCAGGCTCAGTCTCTACCATAGCTCCACCCAACCTTGGCCCTAGCCACACTCACTGTAGAAGGTGAGGTATCCAAAGGTCGCTGTGAGTCCATACATGATGAACATAGCCCCGATGGACATGTTGGCCACAGCTTGCATCCTGCGCTGGGTGGGGCTGAAGTGCATAGATCACGGAACTGTCATGTCCACACCCCTGATCTTGTCCCAGAACCCTCAAAACTGGCCCCCAACCCTCCAGAGTCTCCCTCCTCCTGATCTAACAATGTTCAGCTGGTCCACGTTGACATTCTACCCGTCCCTCCCCCTTATAATTAGCCAAGCCTCCCCTATCTGTCCTATATCTCAACACATATGACTATCTACAACTCTTCCTCCACGGAGGCATCGATACTGCCCCTGTCTAGTCATCCAGAAACCCCAGCCCTGCCTCTCCTCTGTCCATCTGTCTCCCCAGCCATCTGACCATTCTTGCTTCCTCAGACCATCATCTCTTCTGTCTAGTCGCCTGATCACTGCCTCCTAACTCTGTCCATTCACTTTTTAAAAGAGTGGACCACTTAAATCCAAGCAGGAAATACTCACTTCCCTGAGTCTCTGAGGTCTCGTGAACACTCCAAATCCCTCCCTCGGCAAAGCCAACCACCCTCAAGATACCACACCAAGGCTACCATGGAGGCTGCCAGACACCATGGCTACTGCCCCCTCTGGCGGGCCCATCTCTCGCATGCCTCTCTACTCACCGGCAAAGTTCTGTGTAGATGGGCAGCACCTCAGGGTGGCAGACAAAGGCAAAAGCCATAATAGGCACTGTGTAAGACATCTGGAGGAATGGTCCATGAATATAGAATTAGAATCCCTACAGTACTGGGGGGTCCCATTCCCTCTCAAGTAAGGCACATGACACCGCTCCAGAAGTCCAATACTCTGATCAAAACAAAATGTTGGGATGGGACGAGATGGCCCAGTGTGATCCAAGATCCTACCTGCCTGCGTACCTACCTGCGAGTCAACGGTGAAGAGCTCGGCCTCACAGCTGCTGTTAAAGGCCTGCAAGGGAGCTTGTTCGGCCTCCACTACTGTGTCATTGTGGCTCACATCACAGCCAATCTGGAACTTTTTATAGATGACCTGGGGGTCGGGAGTAAGAAAGCAAGTTCACAGAGAAGGCTTTGCCTCAGTGTCTCAAACACTCCCCCACCACTACCCGTTCTCTCTCTCTCTCTCTCTCTCTCTCTCTCTCTCTCTCTCTCTCTCTCTCTCTCTCTCTCTCTCTCTCTCTCTCTCTCTCTCTCTCTCTCTCTCTCTCTCTCTCTCTCTGACTTACCGAAACAAGAAAAAACAGCATGCAGGTCAGGGAGAGGCTGCTTGTGTACCCCAGGTAGCCTACAGGAGGTGACAACAGAGCCTCAGAATTCAAGGAGCCTGGCACTCCACACACCAAAGGTTTGTCCTTCTTCGAATAAGCCTTTCTTTCCACCTAAACCAGCCTCACCTCTATACAAAACTCCGACTAATCTGTTAAAAACCCAGATCAAACAAGCCCTCCCCAACCCCTCAGTGTTCCAAAACCCTTGAAAATGGGAATTTTTTCCCCCAGACTGGCGATAGAGCCCAGTGATATTACACTTGCCTAGTCTATGTGCAGCCCTGGGTTCCATCTCCAGGACCAAAATGAAAATAAAACAAAATGGAATTTTTCTGCCTAGTTCCCACGCTCTAACCCTCCAGCCAATGACCGACCCAGGAAGCCTCCTTACCCAGGTGTTTCATGAGCGCCAGAGGCAAGATGATTAACAAGCTGACCAGGATGATAAGCAGGTTTCCCTTCAAGAACCAGTCCCTAGAAAGACAAGGAGATCCCAGAATCCACATCAAAGAGCTCACGGATGCCTACATTTCAGTTTCAGGGAATCTGACTTTCACTTCTGGCCTCTGGGGGCACCATATATATGAAATGCACAACATACATTCAGACAAACATATAAAATAAAGAAATAATTTTTTAACTTAGGGCTGAGGAAATAGGTTAGTTTGTAAAGTGCTTGCTAGGCGACGATGAAGACCCGAGTTTGGATCTCCAACACTCATGCCAAATCCCAGCCCTGTGGATGGGCGGTGGAGACAGGAGCATCTTTGGGCTTGCTGGCACAATGCTCTAACTTAATTGGTGAGTTCTGGGTTCAATGAGAGGTCCAGTCTCAAAAATAAGGTAAAAAGAGAAGAGATACCTGACATCAATCTCTGGTCTTTACTCACATGTGCACTCATGTGCACATACACAAGAACACACATGTACAACACATACTCACTTTATGGAGTACCTGCTATGTTCCAAGCATTCACATATCCTCTTCCTATCACATAGACACAATTGAATAGAATAAACCTTGGTTACATACACAATGAGACTTGATTATAATTGATTTGGCAGGAGGCCATTGTTCACTGGTGAAGGCATTTACTTGTTTAGCATGTCCAAAAGCTCCAGCTTTGAACCCCAGTGAGGCAGAGGGGAAAAAAAGAAGACTTGGACATACCTAGTCATATTTGGATAGTTTCAGAATCAAACCAAGCACTTCACAGGATATACAGAGATTAAAAACAAAATGCTTAGTCAGGTACGTGAAACTACCCCTGAGTTTAATTGACCAAGTCACACATGTGCACCAAAGACCACAGGATTAGAGGAAGAGCTGGTCCCTAAACATACAAATCTGTGTCAAAATAGACAGAGGCATGAGGCAAGGTGGTGCAGACCTGTAAATCCCAGCTCTTGAGAAGCCAAGGCAAATCCCAGGCCAGCCTGGGCTACAGAGCAAAATCCTCTCTCAAAAAGGTGTATAGAAAGCCAGACATGGTGGCATATGCCTTTAGCCACAGCACTTAGGAAGGCAGATCTCTGTGAGTTCGAGGCCAGCCTGGTCTACATAGTGAATTCCAGAACAACCAGGGCTATCTAAAGAGACCCTGTGTCAAAACAACAACAACAACAACAACAACAAAAGGTATGCAGAGGAAGTTAGGGTTATGCAGTCCAGTGACTGAGCACTTGCTTGACACACAAGAGAACTTGGGTTCCATCCACATTAAAAAAAAGAAAAGTACAGAGGCAGAAAGATGTATGCAAATAAAAAAGTACTGCTGTATGCACAAATGAACACACTCATTGTGTATGTATTTTAAAAAATAAAACCTTAGATGCTGTGCCGTCAGTGGGAAGCTGGAGCCTAACAGTCTATATATATATACATGGTTGCAACTGTAATCAAAAGGCCCTCCACAGTCACATTCCCCTGAGCACACACACAGCCTGAGAGGATCTGCCATACAATAATCGCCAAAGCAAACAAGGAGATGGAGTTGACAGAGTGCACACAGTTGACAGACCCACAGACCACTGGAGTCAGCAATCACACATTTAGAGATAGATAGCGTCCAAACAGCCCGATGAACCCAGAATCAGCTAAACAGGAAAAATGAGAGTAGCCAAGTGTCAAACACATATGGTTGAGCTCAATCGCAGCATACGGGACCCAGCTGTCATCCATCACATGGCTGGCCAGAGAGAATCAGCCAGTCCAACAGTCACTGAGGCCAATTCAGGGTCTACATCTACTGGATCTGTACAGTCACACACATGTGGCCAACGTCAGCACACACCAAACATACAGAGACAGCTGTCGGCCAAAATCAGCCTGAACAAGTCTCAAAAACAGCCTATGGTCACTCATAATACACATATTATATATGGAGTCTTAGTCAGTCACGGTTAACCTGCAGTGGTCTCAAAACAGCACCTGGGAGTCAGGTAGATACAACGTTGAAGATGATGACTAGAACTGGGTTGGGGTCCCTGGGAGGTACTATATACTCACCCCTCAGGGTCCATGTGCAGGAAGGTGCCAATAACCAGGGGGAGTTCAGATTTGATGATGAACAGGTAACTGGACATAGCTGGTGCAGAAGGGGTAGACATTTAATCAGGGTTCCCTCTCTTCCAGCCCACCCTTGGGAAAGCGTACCTCACTCGGTCTATACCCTCTTCCCCCAGTTGCCCTTCCCCAAGACCTCACCCCCAACGTTGTGCAGACAGATGATGATGGCCACCACAACTTTCCCGGCAGGTCCAAATGCCCTCTGTCCCAGCTGCTCATAGGCACGGATGCCTGTGAACAGGGAGGCAGGAAGGAATAGCCTGTGAGTTTGGGAAAGCCAGGCTAGGAGGGAGAGCTGTAATTCAGCTGTGACTGATAAAGGCTGGCGTGGAGGGCTATGCAGTTTAGGGTGGAATTTGTGAGTCTGGCAAGTGGTATCTGAGGCCAGGGAGAAGTTAAAGGCTGAAGGCAAAGAGGGTTTGGGAGACAGACTGTGGACTGAGACCATGGAGAGAGAGACTGAGAGAGTCCTGGGACCATGATGCTGGGAAGCAGAGGTCTTAGGATTTCAGAACTGGTTTCTAGGTTTGGAGGACCTGAAGCTTCCTAAGAGATAGAATATAATAGTCTGAAACTGGAGAAGGTCTGATGGCCAAAGGAGCAGGGATTGAGAACTAGGAGGTGGGGATCTAGTCTGGGGGCTGGGGTTGAATAAGGAATCTGTCATACAGGGAGTTGAGTGTGGAAACTGGGGTGCTGAGTTTGGGGTCTGAGGTTAGAGTGGTTATGTTCAGAGTCAGATTTGAGTTGCAATCAGACATCAAGAAAGTGGGCCTGGGATTGGGGCTCAGGGTCTGAGTTGAGCTCTGGATTGGAATCTAGAGTTTGAGGTCCACAGAAGATGGAGATCGAGGCTGGGGAATCTCACCTACAACACTGGCACAGGTCAGCAGGAGGTGGATGGAGTAAGAAGACAGGAGGGCAATACACAGCAGCAGGGCCCTGCGACACGAAGCACAGTGAGACTTGGCCCAGGTCTCCCACTCAGCCCTCCGCACCACAGACCAACAACCCCCTACCCCCCCCAAAAAAAAGTCTCACATAGACTCACAAAAAGAAGATGACTCCAGTGTGTGCCATGGCATAAGCCAGTCCCAGGATGCCACTCCCCATGATAGCGTTGCTGAGGTTGAACACTGACATTCCGAATGATGTCTTCCCCTCGAACTGTTGACAAGGGGCAAGATCCAGCAAGCACAGATGAGGATGAGGAGAACAGGACAAGAGGCTAAAGAGGAGCCAGGAAAGGACGGGAGGGTGAAGGCAACTGGGGAGGGGAGACATCCACGAGGAGGAGCGATGAGAAGCAAGAGGAAACTGAAAGAGATAGTTGATGGGAAGAAACGGGGAGAGGGAGCGCTTAGAAAGGGAAAAGTAAGAGACAAGTCTGGAAGGCGCAGCTGGAAGTGCAAGGGGGGCTGCAGAGGAGCCTCTGGAGATGAGAAACTACAGAGGGGGAGCATCCCGAAGCAGAAGAGAAGTGTTCGGGAGAACAGTCACTAAGGCAGGGGGCAATCGGTGGGAAGGGAGAAACTAGCAACACAGAGAGCTAGAGCGGGAGCATGTGAGGAAATGGGGTATCTGGAGATGGCAGCAACTGAGGAGCCAATAGCTGGGGCGGGGAGATAGCTAGCCGGGGAGCAGCTGGGGAGGAGACGGAGTTGGGATTAGATAGGGGAGGTGAGGCTTTCACGGGTCCTGTGGGCTCACTTACATCCAAGAACTGGACAGGTTTCCTCCCAGTAGCAGAGTTACGGGTG
Source organism: Mus pahari (assembly GCF_900095145.1). NCBI lineage: Eukaryota > Metazoa > Chordata > Mammalia > Rodentia > Muridae > Mus > Mus pahari. The sequence goes on along the minus strand of NC_034613.1, from coordinate 2,361,459 downwards.
GTGGGCAGGAAGCCTTCGCGTTCCTGCCTGTATCTGGATAGGGCAGAAAAACCGAGGCTGATGACAAGGTAAACCCCCCCCCCGACCTCTCCCCAACACCCCTGGCTCCTTGAATCCCCCACTTACCCCGCAGCAGCACCCGCAGAGAGGGTTCCATTTATCTTTGGTTCCTGCATTTCCATCCTGTTGGCAAAGAGATGGGGTAGGAGGGTCAGGAGTGGAGCAAAGGAACTAGCAAGTGAGGAGGGTTAGGAGAAGGGCAGAGGAGCCCAGCAGAGACCAACCGATGTGAGTTAGAGCAACTGGCCAGAGAGACAAGCAGGAAAGAGCGCCAAAGGAGAAAGTGGAGAGTTGATGAGAGAGAGAGAGAGAGAGAGAGAGAGAGAGAGAGAGAGAGAGAGAGAGAGAGCCAAAAACAGCTTCTTAGACAGACCCAGGGCAAAGAAGGCAAGAGGAGATAAATAGAAGAAGGGAGAGACACAGAGAGATACAAAATGACCCACCCTACAGCGCATGAAATGGCCATTTGAAGTGGGAAATAGACCTTTCCTCCCACAGGGCAGACTCTGTCTCCCGCGCCGTCTGCCCTTTTCTGTCTCTTTCAGTCCCTATCTCCCGCCCCCACCTCTCTCCGGCTGGCTCTTGGCAGGGACACGTGTCACCTGTCTGCCCCACCCCTCGTAGCGCCGCCCTTCCCCCCTCCCGCCCCCAGCTTAGAGACCCCAGCCCTAGTTCTGCAAACTGCTTATACTATGGTTCTGAATATCTTCACCAGAAACTGAAGCAAACTGAAATGCCCCTCTTGCTGGGAAAGAACTGACCGGTATGCAAGTGTAACTAGTTGGAAGAGCGCTTTCAATCCTCAGCACTAAAAAGAAAAGTGGGGGGGGAAACCTCACCCGGGACTCTCATTAAACTTCCCTTCTAGGTTCTAAATGAGTTCTCTCGGACCCCTATCAAGCCTTAAACTCTCCTCTCCTGAGAGGAAACGTTTAGGAGACACTTCCAGACTTGAGCCGCTTTCTGAGCTTGGGGTGCCTCACAAGCCCGCCTAAGTTTAAACATTTCCCCTCCTAATAATGAGCCTGCCAACCATACCCAAGGCCCCCTCCCGGATCCTTGTGTGTTTCTCAGAGTAAGATTGTCTTCGCAATCCCCACCCAAACCTGGAAAATCTGTCTTTTTAAATTAGCAATTGTACAACATAATGGGTTTCACTATGACATTTCATATATGTATGAAGTGTGCTTTGATGGTCTTCATTTCCCCTATTACCATACCCTGCTCTGCCTGCTTCCAACTGTTTTCCTTCCTCTGCCTCCAAGGCCCCTCCTGCTTTCATGTATTATCTCCACTGTTTCCCCTTTCACTTTAATTGTTATTGTTACATGTATACATACATACATACATACATCATACATACATACATACATACATACATACATACATACATACATATACCCTGCTGGGTCTATTCAGTGTTGCTTGAATGTATATGTTTTTAGGGTGACCACTGGTACTGGATAACCGATTGAGAAACCTCGTCCCTGAGTAAGACTGATTCCCCTCTTTGAGCAGTCATGAACTGCCTATAGACATTATATTTACAAGTGGAGCCTTTTGAGACACACACACACACACACACATATACACACGTTCACGCGTGTGTGTGTCAACTAATGATATTGTTAATGGTCTTGCATAGGAAACTACACTGTTGAGATTGTATGGGTGTAGCTACATTGTCCTATATAGTCACGCAGCTAATGCCCTGATCCTCTTCTGACAACCTTTTTAAACCTCTCTCTATAAAGCCCTCCAAGCGTTAGGTGTAGAAGTTGCATTGTGTGTGTATCAATTGGGAATGGGCACACCACGGCCAGTTAGTTGGTATCTGCATTAATGGTCTCTATCTGCTGAAAAAAAAAAAAAACTTCTTTGAGGATAGGTGAGAGCTGCACTTACCTGTGGGTTTAAGGGTAGGTACTTAAAATGCAAATGGAAACAGGCAGTAATAAGTTCGCCGCTAGGTTCCATGACCGTACGAGCCATGGCTAAGTCAGCTAGGTTCACAGTGCCAGTATGAGTTTTCTCCTGTTGATTGGTCACCCCCCAAAATAAAAGTGCCACTATTGTACCTTTGGGGATATCTTGCTATGCTGGTCATTTTATTTCACAGTCATGACAAATGGATAGGACTACTGATTGTCCCCATAGCCCTAGGGAGCTTACACAGCACCTTCCAGAACTCTGAAGAGTACTTCCGGTGCTTCCAGGCTAGTTCTGCCTCCGTTCCTCCAAGTCCTGTATCCACAGTATGTAGTGTCTTCAGCAGAAGGGATTTATTTACCTTGAAATTCTGGGAAGACAACCAAGGACAATGGAGATAAGCCTATATTTATATTGTTTGGGGAATCTCTTGAACTCCTCTGACCAGTGACTTGTAAGGAGGCTTCTTATGTCTGGAACTGAAGTTTTTGTTAGCTAGACTATGGCCCTTGTAAGAAACATCATCACAGCTGGGCAGTGTTAGCACACGCCTTCAATCCCAGCACTCGGGAGGCAGAGGCAGGCGGATTTCTGAGTTCGAGGGCAGCCTGGTCTACAGAATGAGTTCCAGGGCAGCCAAGGCTACACAGAGAAATTCTGTCTCGAAAAATCATCATCAAAAAAAAGAAGCAGGGCTGGTGAGATGGCTCAGTGGGTAAGAGCACCCGACTGCTCTTCCGAAGGTACGGAGTTCAAATCCCAGCAACCACATGGTGGCTCATAACCATCCTTAACAAGGTCTGATGCCCTTTTCTGGAGTGTCTGAAGACAGCTACAGTATAATAATAAATAAATAAATGTTTANGTATAATAATAAATAAATAAATGTTTAAAAAAAAAAGATACATTTAAAAAAAAGAATGTAAAAAAAAAAAAAGAAGCAGCATCACCCTAATGGTGTAACTTCATTTAAATATGTGTGTATGTATACATGTATGTGTATATGTGTGTATGCATACGATGTGTATATATATATATATATATATATATATATATATATAACGTGTAATTTTACATAAACATAAAATAATAATTCCCCATGGCTCTTTCAAATATATTCAGTGTGATTTATCCTCCATCCCTCTCCATCTGTATTGCCCTCCTCCACAGTTAAGAGACACACCCCCTTTCCCCATTTCCCACCTCATAGCACCTATGAACTGCTATTTCTCTCTCTAAGAGCTCTTTCTCACACTCCCTCATTGCCCCATTCTGGTCCTTTTCTCCTGCTCGTCCTCCTCCTCCTCCTTGGTTTCTTTGGCTACGGTATGTTGTACACTCGTATCCAAAGCCTCAGAAATAGGAACCACAAATGAAAGAGAGCATGTGTGTCTGGGTTATGTCACTCAGTGCCCATACATTTCCCTGAGAATTTTGTGATTTCCCTTTTCTTTGCAGTTGAATAGTATTCCACAATATATATGCACCATATTTTCATTACTCCATTCATCAGTTGAAGGCCATTATGTTGTTTCTACTCCTAGCTAGTAACAGAATTGCAATGACTAGTGAATAGAATTACAGTGGACAATAAGTGGAGTGGGAAAATCCACAGAACGGATGAGGGTCGTTGCCAGCTATACAAGTGTACATGGATCCTCAAGGAAAGTGGAGAGGAGATACTGAATCTGTGAGTAAGAAAGACCAATCTTTTATCCCACATCCCCTCCAGCATCTGTAGGGTTTTCTTGATAGCCATTCTGACTGGAATAAATGAAATCTCAGAGTAGTCTTAATTTCCATTCTCCTCATTGCTAAGGATATTAAAAAACTTTCTGAGATATTTCTTAGCCATTTTTATTTTTTCTTTTGAGAATTCTCTGATCCATACCCCCTTCCTTTTTAGGTTTGAGACGAAGTTCTGGCTAGTGAGAACTTGCTATGCAGTCTAGGCTGGCCTCAAACTCACAGAGATCTGTCTGTCTCTGCCTCTCAAGTGCTGGGATTAAAAGCTTGTGCCACCGTGACTAGTTTCATAGCCCCCCTTTCTTATTAGACCATTGACTATCTGGGTTTTTGTTGTCGTCGTCGTTGTTGTTGTTGTTGTTGTTTAGTTCTTTATATATTCTGAATACTATTTCTCTCTCAGAGATCCTTTCCAGTCCTGTGGCTTCCCTCTTCCCTTGATTGTTTCCTTTGATGTGTAGAAGCTTTTTTTAGTTTTATGAGTTCCCACTTGTCAGCTGTTGGCATTAATTCCTAGGCAAATGGAGTACTATTCAGAAAATCCTCTCCTGTAGCTATATCTTGCAGCATACTGCCTACATTTTCTTCTGGCAGTTTCAGTGTTTTGGGGTTGGACATTTAGGTCCTTTGCTCCATTTGGAGCTACTTTTTCTACAGATTGGCTTATGATAGCTATGGACCTAATTTCAGTTTTGTACGTGTGGGCATCCAGTTTTCCCAGTACCACTTGTTGAAGACGTTGTCTTTTCTCCAACATGATGATGTCTTGGCACCTTTGTCAAACATCAGATGCCTGAGGTTAATGTACACTCGTGTTGGGGTTTCTATTTTGTTCCATTGGCCTGTGTTACTGCTTTTGTGCCAATACCACACTGTTTTACTACTATATGTTTTCATTTGCTTTCTGTTGCTGTGACAAAATACCATGACCAAAAGCAATGAATTGGGGAGTGAAAAGCTTTGTTTCATATTAATGAGAACTCTTAGGTCACGGTCTATAATGAAGAGAAGTCAGGGCAGGAACTCAGGGTAGGATCCTGGAGGCAGGAACTGAAGCAGAAGCCAAAGAGAAACGCTGCTTACTGATTTGCTCCTTGTGGCTTGCTCAGCTTGTCTCTTTATCCAATTCCAAACTACCTGTTCTGTGGCGATACCATCCACAGTGAGATGTGGTCTCCCACATCAACCATTAGTGGAGAAAATGCCCACATAGGAGCTGGAGAGGTGACTCAGTGGTTAAGAGCACTGACTGCTCTTCCAGAGGTCCTGAGTTCAATTCCCAGCAACCACATGGTGGCTTGCAGCTATCTGTAATGGGATGTAATCAGATGTCCTCTTCTGGTGTGTCTGAAGAGAGTGACAGTGTACTCACATACATTAAATATATGAATCTTTTTTAAAGAAAGAAAGAAAAGAAAAAGAAAAAGAAAAAAGAGAAAAGAAAAGAAAAGAAAAGAAAAGAAACGAAAAGAAAAGAAAAGAAAAGAAAAGAAAAGAAAAGAAAAGAAAAGAAAAGAAAAGACCTACATAGTCTTGCCCATAAGCTAATCTTATGAGCATTTTCTCAGATGAGGGCTCCTCTTTCTAAGTGACTCTAGCTTGTGTCAAGCTGACAAAAATACCAACACACTATCTCTCCATGGTACAGTTTGAGATCTGGAATGGTAATCCCTCCAGCCTTGTTCTTCTATGACAAATGGTGTGGGGATTTTTATTGGGATCACATCAAATCTGCCAGTTACTTTTGGTAGAATGGTCATTTTCACAATGATAATTCTGCCAGTGTAAGAGTATGGGAGATCTTTCCATTTTCTAATGCCTTCTTCAATCTCTTTCTTGAGACATTCAAAGTTTTGATGATAGAGGTCTTTCACCTCTTTGGTTGTGTTTATTCTTAGATATTTTTAGGCTGTTGTGAATAGGACTGGGTCCATGAACTTATCTCATGGCACACTTGTGGCTCATAGCTAGAAATGCTGCTAATTTTTAAAGTTGATTTCGTATTCTACCACTTCGCTAAAACTGTTAAAAATTTCTATAAGTCTTCTGGTAGGATTTTTAGGATCTTTTATGCATGATATCATATTATCTGCAAATAAGGATAATTTTACTTATTTTCCTATTTGCATCCCTTTAACTCTCTTCTCTTGCCTTGTTTCTCCAGCTAGAGCTTCAAGAATTCTATTGGAAAGGAGTGAGCATAGTAGACAGCTCTGTCTCCTTTCTGATTTTAATGGAATTGCTTTGAGTTTCTCCCAATTGAGAATGGTGTTGGCCATGGGTTTACCATATATAGCCTTTATTGAGGGTTGTTCCCTCCAGCCCTCTCTCTAGGACTTTTATCATAAAGGCATGATGGATTTCACCAAAAGTCTTTTTTTCCACATCAGTTGAAATTATCATAGATTTTTCTTTGTCCTTACAAGTCCATTTATATGGTTATTTCATTTATTGGCTTAGGTTCATTTATTGAACACACACAGGAAGGTACTAAATTGACTACTGAAACATCTAAGATGCCGGACAGTGGTGGCGCATTACTTTGATCCCTGGTCTACAGGGTGAGTTCCAGGGTAGCCAGTGATACACAGAGAAACCCTGTCTCAAAAAAATAAAAAAAGGCTAAGATAATATAAGATAATTTTAGCTTTGTAATTGTTTTTAACATCTTTATACTTATAGTTGGAATTTTAAAGCACAGATAACTGCACATTGATGTTGACATGTTAACATAAATATAGCACAGAGGTACTATATTTAATGTGAAAGTAATAAAATATAATATATTTTAAATTGCAGATGAAGGAGACCAATATTCTAGTTTAGGAGAGTTCAAGTGCAGATGCCCCCAAAATAAGATAGGGACTCTTGGTAAACAAAGTTATAGTAGAAGGAACTAAAAATGTCTTTCCTTGTAAATTTAGCAGACTCGAGGTTAGTCATTTCTATCACTGAAGTAAAAATTTAAATATCTAGGATTTGAGAAATATAAAAGTATAGTTTTTCCCATAGCTAAATTGGCTCGGCATGGTGGCACACGTCTTTAATCCCAGCACTCGGGAGGCAGAGGCAGGCGGATTTCTGAGTTCGAGGCCAGCCAGGTCTACAAAGTGAGTTCCAGGACAGCATGTCTCGAAACCCTGTCTCAAAAAACCAAAAAAAAAAAAAAATCTATAGAACTGAAGATCATAGACACAGCAAAAGTTTGTATAATGAACAAAATTTATATGGATTTAAGTTTTTGTCCCATGAAGTAAGCTATGAAATTTGGTCAATGAAAAAACATTTAAACAGCTTTTTTGAAGAAATCTAGTCACAGGTTTTTAAAATCTCATTTAGTAAAGGATAAAACACAATCCTTGTTTTGTGTGTGTGTGTGTGTGTGTGTGTGTGTGTGTGTGTGTGTGTGTGCGTGTGTGTGTTTTGTTTTGTTTTGTTTTTCAAGACAGGGTTTCTCTGTGTAGCCCTGGCTGTCCTGGAACTCACTCTGTAGATCAGGCTGGCCTCGAACTCAGAAATCCGCCTGCCCTGCCTCCCAAGTGCTGGGATTAAAGGCATGCGCCACCACTGCCCAGCTACAATTCTTGTTTTTTAAAAGTAGATGTATTCATTTTATTTTATGTGTGAGTTATTTGCTTGTGTGTGTGTAATATGCACCACATGTGTGGCTTGGTGCACACAGAGGTCAGAGGAGGGCATGGGATTCCGCTGGAACTGGAGTTACAGATGCTTGGGTACTGAGAATTGAACCTGGGTCCTCTGCAAGAGCAACAAATGCTCCCAACCACTAAGTCTAATCTTCATGTCTAAAACTCTATGTTTTTGTAAACACTTCCAAGATTTGATAAGCATTAGTAAGAGCAGATCAATACTTCAGATGACCTTGTTGAAAACAGAGAAGTGGGCTTAGCTTTTATCTGGATATGCCTGAGTTTAGACTTTAAGAGTTAAAATTAAGTTAGAACTATATTACACCCATCCTTTATACATTTTATATAAAAATCTTTTATGGGGCCTAAGAGAGGGCTGAGCAGTTAACAAGCACTTGGCTGTTTTTCCAGAGGTCCTGAGTTCAATTCCCAGCTACCACATGGTGGCTCACAGCCATCTGTAATGGGATCTCTTCTGGTGTGCATAAAGACTGAGCATGCAGATCCATAAAGTACATGAATATTTAAATGATTTTTAAATCTTTTTATGGGGGCTAGAGAGATGGCTCAGTGGTTAGGAGTACCAACTACTCTACCAGAGGACCTGAGTTCAGTTCCCAGTACACACCTGGTGGTTCACAACCTTCAGTAATGGTATATATAATTCAGTCTTCTGGTGTGTGTGAAGACAGAACACTTATATACATAAATAAATAAATCTTTTTAAAACCCTTTTATGTAAAAACATTTGTCTTTAGTGTTTTTATCAACTATATACTTTATATTTTGTAGCTCATT
>NC_034613.1:2343814-2352946 GCF_900095145.1 Mus pahari | reverse complement strand
TGTGTAGCCCTGGCTGTCCTGGAACTCACTCTGTAGACCAGGCTGGCCTCGAACTCAGAAATCCGCCTGCCTCTACCTCCCGAGTGCTGGGATTAAAGGCGTGCGCCACCACACCCAGCAAACCAGTTATATTTCATATTTATATTTGAAGAAAACCCTAGTTCAGTTCCCAGCACTCACATAAAGCTGAAAATTTTCTGTAATTCTAGTTCCAAAGGATCCATTGCCCTCTTCTCAGCTCCATGGGTAATATACATATGTCACTAGTATGCAGACATGCATGCATGCATGCAAAGCACCCATGCACAAAAATAACTTTTATTTGGGACACCGAAAACGTGTACAATGTATCACAAATGTTTAACAGTACAAGAAAATATAGTGAGTATTTTAAATATACTGAATAGGAAAACTGTTTATGCCATTTTAAAAATTAAGTCACCTTAGTATGTTTACATATATACATATATATGCACTCATACATAGCCATACACATTCACACATCTTTTTTTTAAGGTTTATTCATTTTATGTGTCTGTTCGCTGGCATGTATATATGTTCACCACGTGCATGCTTGGCACTTGTGGAGGGGCCTAAAGGGTCATCAGATCTCTCAGAATCAGAGTTACAGACTGTTGTGAGCCACCATGTGGGAGCTAGGAACTGATCCCTGGTCCTCTGCAAGAGAAGCAGTCTAACCGCTGAGCCATCCATCTTTCCAGCCCTATGTGCACAACTCACAAATGAGTGCAGTTGACTATGGAGGCTGAAGATGTCAAATCCCCTGAAGCTGCAGTTCATAGTTACAGAGGGTTGTGAACCACCTGTTATAGTTGCTGAGAACCAAACTAAGGTCGTCTAGAAGAGCAGTGGGTGCTTTTGATCACCAAACTTCCTCTCCAGCCCACTCCCCATATAAACACATCTTAAAACCAGATACATAGAACTCTATTATCTTAACAGTGGCCACTTGTTTTACAACGTGTAAAGACAATTTACATCCATGTAACGCAACCTTTATGAACATAGATGACAAACACACACAAAATTACATGATCCCATGTAATCACCAAAGGGCAGGACTCCTGTAAAACTTTTCTATCTGGGCAGACTGTGGGCCTCTGAGAAATGGGAACACAGCTGGGAGTTCATTGGGGCAGTTTAACCCCCTCTCCCTGCTAGAGCATCTTATCTCTTGCAGCTTGGCTGAGAGAAGTTTCAAAGACTGGGGTGGGGCAGGAAGCTAGGGGACAGTCAGCAAAAGCCATGCAACTGAACGACGCATCCCTGCAGGCTAGAGACGCTGTATGCAAGTCTGTAGATTGAACTAGTTTAGGTCTGGGTTGTTTGTTTGTTGTTTTTTTCAAAACAAATAATGCAGGGACCCATCAATGGCTCAGCAGGTAAGAACACTTGTTGCCCTACCAGATGAACTGAGTTCAATCCCCGGGATCCATGTGATAGAAGAACTGGGTCAAGTTGTCTCCTGACCTTCCACCTATATGGTCTGGTGTGCACCACCACCACCACCCCCGCCACCACAACACTAGATAAAGAAATAAAAATGTAATAAAATGTCTGAAATGTAACTTAAAATATAACTCAGAAGGTCAGTAACAGAGAGAGCCTCCGGCATGTTCCCCAGGGCAGCCAGGTGGGTGAAGACAGAGTGGCCATTTCAGACAAGCTGAAAATTTGGTGCTTGCTTTGATCTCGAAGTCTAGCTGGAGAAACTGCAGGTGTAGGCATGGTGAGTTCGTCTCTGATCGATCCCTGCAGGCGGGTATGGGCAAGATGCCCACAGGGAGATGAATGGCCCGTTCCAGTTTTAGGCCAGACAGGGAAAAAAATAAAATAATAATAATAATAAAACAAGTGGGAAGCAGACAGAAATGGGGAGATTTGGCAGAGAAAGTCTCAGGGGAGGGGTGGCTAGTGGCCATAAGCCACCATGCGTATCAAGCTGCTGGGGGGGGGGGTGCAGAAAGAGCAGAAAGAGAGTCTGCCTGAGTCTTGTTATCTGATTAGAGCAGGAGTTTGGTTAGAAAGGTTTTGCTAGACAGTTGCCTTAGTCAGGACAAAGGAGGGTTTTCCAGAGAAGCAGAACTTTTTGTAACGGGTTTTGGAAAGCATCATCCAGCTAATAGAAAAGGTCATTTTATGGCAAGAGAAAACATGAGCATCACAAAGAAGGAGTGGGGTCAGACCTAGGAGAGTGTAGCACCTGAAAGGCCATGGCAGGGGGGGGGGGAGCAGAGAGGAGGGCAGAAGCTGAGGAAGACAAAGACTTGAGTGCAGAAAACTTCAGACAATGCTCCATTGCATTGGTCCTTGAGTTTGGAAATTAAAACCTTGTTACTCTCTGGGCAACGGTAGCCATTTTTGGAGGGGTACGGTGGCCAAGCTGGGTTATAGTAGAAAATTTTAAGATGTGCTCAAAAAAAGTCTGGGCAGTTAAAGGATTGTTGGCTCAAGGCCGCAAGGAAGGGTGAAAATGGGGAGGGGGATCTTTCCTGAAAGAAACCTAGTGGAAAGGAAGATGTATCCCTCAACCAGTGACTCCTTTCAGTACAAGAACCAGTCTAGAGGCCAGAAGCATCCCTAGTGAACTCCCCAAAGGAGACCAAGAGTTCAGTCCAGGGAAACCTCGCCACAAGGCCCTAGGGTTTCTGACAAGTCTGCCTGGCAGAGAGGAAACTTTTCAGAGAAGGAAAAGAAATCTCCAAACTCATGCAGAGTCCAGTCAGTTGGTGATGTACACAACGGGTCAAACTGGAAAGCAGACCCTGGAGAAAGGGGCAGGGAGGAGGGGCTGAAGAGGGACCTCACACACACTGACGCTCCATATGGGCCACCAAATGAAAGGTCAGTGAGAAGAAAAACAGACAACGGAACAAACGCTTTAGAACGATGCAGATTTTTATCTGGAGGGGAAAAGCTTCAGATTCGAACAGATGGGTCTCTGTTAGAATCAGAGCCCAAGGGTTCCCTTATCAGCTGGGTTAGTAATAGGGGAGAAGCAGGTGGAGGGGAAGGTTAAAAGGTTTCCATTTGGGGCCTGCAGGTGAGCATTGCTAGGGACAACCGGTGAGTGGTCCGTTAAAGGATGTTAGGTGATCTGCAACACCTGTCCTGGCTGCCCGTTACTAGGGCTCCCTGGGGCCAGGCGGTGGAAAATCTAGAGAACCAAGTTAATTTACCTCTCAAAACCAAATTATTGTAGTTACTCACAGCGCAATCAAAATGGGGCTTTACAAAATGATGTGGCCCTGGCAAACATCCTGAATCTGTCTCCTGGGCTGAGGAGAATTCCCAAACCACGAGTACCCTCTGGGGGCTCTCATCACTTCTAAATGCAGTTTCTATGACTAAGGCACCTAAAGGCCATCCTCACTTCACTCAGATGTCCTCTGGGAGCCCCTGAAACGCCCATCCATCCCAAGGGTCTCTGGGACCACCATCTCCATGGCTTTCATACTTCTCTATCTCCTAAAGCTGAAACGGCTCAGGCTTGGCCTCGGGGACCCCATTGCTAGCTCAGCTCCCACTGGGATGACTCTGCGCCTGCCTGATCCCATACCAAGCTGCTTCCCAGGTGCCTGTCCCACAGTGAGTTTGCCAACATGCCAAACAGTGAGGTTTGGGGTTTTTTTGTTTGTTTGTTTTTTGATCAGCTCGGTGGTTTGGTGTTTCTGTTATTTTGTTTGGGGGCAATGGAAGAACTGCTAACTGCTAATTTTAATTGAGTTTCATTTCTTTGCACCCTACAGGGAGACAAGAAGGGAGGGTTTCCTATTTGAACCCATGTGGAAGAAAAGAAAATCGTGTGTGTGTGTGTGTGTGTGTGTGTGTGTGTGTGTGTGTGCATGTATGCATGTCTGTGGGGGGTTGTGGGGTGTGTGTGTGTGTGTGTGTGTGTTGGGGTGCTCTGAATGGATAGATGGAATGATTGAAGGAATACAACCACATCCAGAGACAGGGATGAGCAAAAAATGGAGAACAGACTCAGAGAGTAGAAGAGGGCAGAGGAGGACACAAAAAAGAAAAAGAGTCTCAGACAAATAGGTGGACAGGAGACACAACATAAGGACAGAAAGGTCATGGGTCAAAAAGACAAACAGGGTAGACACGGGGAAAGAGGAAATGGCAAACTTTTGGACAGGTGATTACTGGGAAAAAATGCCAAAGAAGGCCAACTCAGACAGGTAGGTTGGAAATGGGCTCATACAGTAACCAGGAGGAATGCCAAAGACGATCAAAGCCAATAACAGGAAATAGACAGGTATGTACGGCTAAATGCATCCCAAACAGGTTTGGATCAGACACTTCAGCCCAAAGGGCCAAAGGGACAGTGGTAATAGTGGTTGGATAAGCTGGGTCATCAGAGTTGATACCAATCTAAAACAACTCTCTAGACGGTTGGTCCCCCAGATGGAGGTAGGGAGAACATGTGTCGTTGAGTAAGGAGTATGAACAGTGTCTGCAAACTGAGTGTGTCTCAGAGTCTTGGTGTCCAGCCCTGGCATTGAATGGGGCCTGTCCAGGCCCTAATTAAAAGTCCCATGTAGTCTGTCTATTCACTTCCATCCAAGGATATGACAAGCATGTCTGTCCTGCATAAGGCATGAGTTCCTGAAGTCCTAGCTTAATTAGACAAGGCTGCTTGAAGCCCAGGTGGACAAGGACAAGAAGCGCGTCTATGTGGAATCTGGTCTGCCTGCCTACCCCCTACAGGGAGCATAGAATTCCCGGAAAGGCCAGAAGCTGGCTGGGCCTTCAAAGGTAGCCTATATGCCCCCCACCCCACCTACTTCCCCACAATAGGAAAGACTCTTGCACACTCAGGAACCACAGCTACACAACGGGCTCCTTCCCAGCTCCATCCAGCAACTCAATGATGCAGATGTCAAGTCTAGCAAAGGGCACACAAAAACTCACAATCACCCACAAAGAATCAGTCTGAGAGGCGAGAGCATGCTATGGGCTCCTGCCCAATTGTACGTGGAGTACCTGGGTTTATGGGACAGTCATAAACTCACAGCTGTGCTGAACTATAGCGGACTTACCCACTGAATCAAAGCCTCACAGAACACATAAACTGGTAGAAGGATACTGACTTAGAGACAAAGTTGCCCCCAGGGTCTCGCAGACCAAAGACAGCCAACTGATCCCACACAGTCATACAGTTGCTCAGGGTACAAAGATGAGTGCACAGATGAGTGCACAGGGTACAGCACATCCCTTTATCTTTCCTACACTTGGATTCAGATGACGCCAGTGGGGCCCCTCGCCCCAGCCTCGAAAGGATACCTCGTGCATGTGGACTCAGGTGTGCCATTGAAGTCAGAGAGAAACGGACACTCACAAGCAGATATGCCAGTCCAGAGAAACCCAGTGATTGGCATACCCATCTGCATTGAAGCACATGGCCACGCACAGCCCACACACAAACACTAAGATTCAGAAATGAAACGTCCAGGGACACCATACAAAGGCACATAAGTAAGAGATGCAAGGATGCCGAAAGGCCATTTCTAATGTTACAAAGCAGAACTCCAGAAAATGCGCCTAACTGTGCAAGAAGAAACAAGGAGCCAGCTAGTATAATCCCGCGGCTCCGGAAGAAAACACCCATTCTGCACAGATCTGTTGCCACTCACCAAAGAAAGACACACAGAGAAAACACACGTGAGAAATGCACCCACAAAGCTTGAAAAGGACACACATAAACGTGTAAGCAACATACACCTCCCTCCACGCAGCTGAACTGCACAAGTAGACAGTACCACACGCCTCAGTTGCCAGAAAAGGAAATATGTTAAATTGGGGAGGTGGTGTAGAAAGAAAACACAGCTGGGCAAATAAGTGGGAAGACACATACACCGTTCCTATCTGTGTGCTGACTGCTAAAAACGTGACCAGACGTGGAAGCTATATCCACATTATTAACACACACACACACACCTTACACCGCACAGGGTCAGGGTGAGGGGCACCGCAGCAGCTGTCCCCTTCGCTTCTGTTCAGGCCTACGCAACTTTCTCTCTCCTCTGTCAACCTCCCCCCACCTAGAGTACATCTGTACTTCAGGCTGGCCAGGGAAAAAGACACGTGTCAGCAGAAACCTTGGCCCGTGGGACTAAATGGGGGAGGGGCTAGGCAAGTATTTGCACTGCAAGAAAAAAAAATCTGAACTCTCCTGTCTAAAGAATTAATATACCTTGGACAAAAAAAAAAATAGATACCCTCACCCACGGACACACCCATCTCACCCATCTCCCTTGCCAGGGCCTTCCTCAGTTCTTCAGTACTGCCCAGAGCAGAGCTACCAGGCACACACACAGCAAATGGTCAATAAATCCATACATCAAGTGCTGTGTCATTATCATCATTAGTAGTAGTAGTCATTGTTGTTGTTATTATTGTTGTTGTCATTATTATTACTTATTATTCCTGCCAAAGGAGCTAGGGTGGGGCAATGAACTTTCAGCTATTCCTGCCAGTTTCTTTGTTAGCTCCTGGAAATTTGAAAGCACTATGAATATCAGGCACAATACATATATTGGCACAAAGAAATGCGAACCCAGAGTAGGATCTGACTGTGGAGAACAACCTGTTATGGAAGGAACAGATGTTCGTTCGTTAAGTATGTCTGCAGCCTTGAGGTCCTGCCAGGGGTAAGAACACTTTGTTAGTTGATCAGGGTATGACTCCTACTCAAGGTCACTTAAGGGTTTGCTGCTTCGGTAAAGCAGGGCTTTGTGTGACATGGCATTCCTATTTAGACACAAGTCATTTTGGAAAGCAGGAGATGGAGACCCATGTCTGGTCATGGTGCAGGCTGAGAGGCTCTGAGATCTTCAGTTACAGACATCCTGAGCTACATGGTGAGACCATCTCAGAGAGAGAGAGAGAGAGAGAGAGAGAGAGAGAGAGAGAGAGAGAGAGAGAGAATCCGGTCCTTCAGGAAGACCCCTGATTTTCACTTTCAGAACCCAGGAGCAGAAAAACACAGCCAAGCAAGTCTTTGGCAAAAGCTTTCTCTGCTCAGCCACTCCTCCTTAGCTCTGCAGCCCTGAGAAATTCCTAAATTTTGCTGTGCCTTGGGAGCAAGACAACGCCTAATTTAGGAAATTGTAGTGAGGATGAATTATAACCACGCTTAGCCCGTGTTAACTGCCCAGTATAAGTTTGTGAATCAAATAGATGAATGGTCTGTAAAGCCAAACTCTTCTGCATTTGGAATTTAATCTGTCCTTTCATGCAGGTTCCCCACCGGGGAACTCTTTTCAATCCTTTCCTGACCCTCAAAGTTGTGTCCATGCAACCCCTGACTCCTCACCCCACCCCTGCCCTCCACACAGTGATTGAAGCCCTTCTGGGCCCAGGCTTCCTCTTCCCCTCAAAATCTTAAAATGCCCTCTCCCGGAAAGAGTTGGTCTGGCTGACCAGAGGACACCTTTACACTCAGTGGGGTGTTGGGTGGGAGCCTCTGGCTCCGGGAAGAGCCTGGGTGTAACTGGTTGGCCTGGCAGGAATGAGGATATTCTTAAGAGACACTTATGTCCCTTCCCTTGGCTATTAGACTATTGAAACAATGCACCCCCAAGAAATTGGAATTTCCCCAGGAATCTCATGCTGGGCTAAGAAAGGAAAAAAAAAAAAGGCTGAAATCTGGGGCCAGCCAGGGGGAAACTTTGTCACTAGGAAAGAGATATTAGAACTTGTCCGACTATCTTGCTCGAGAGACTGGCACAGACAGCTAACAGGTCCAATGAGCCGAATCACACTTTGACCAGGATAGCTCGCTCAGCTATGCATAACTCTGACCCCCTACTTAAACTTGGACCGCACGTTAGCTCATCTAAGAGAAACGTGGTAAAAGTTTGTCGCTGAATCTCTCTGCCCCTCTTTTCAGTGTGCCCACAGAGATGAAATTTCCTCCTCCTGCTTTTCAGTATTGATGTGTCTCTTCCACTGGCTTCTGGAGGACGGGGTGGCCGAGTCTGTCTCATCATGGTGACACTGATACCTCCAGTGGCATGGGGAATGCAGGGCCTGACTCCTGGCTCCCAAACCTTGAGCCCTGCTGGAGGAAGCAAGTTTCTTTGCTAACAATTAAACATCCTCTTTGTGACCCACAAGAAAACAGGACATAGGAAGCATTCCGCAGGATGAGCAGGGCCCCCGTGCCCCCCACTCCCTCCCTCTTGGGGAGCACTGGCCTGTTTGAACCCTTCCTTTCTCACACTTGTTTACTGCAGCTGGAGGAGCCAGGTTCCCCTCACCCCCACAAGACTCTCTTGAGCGCCACTGACCAAAATGTTGCTTCACCTTTCTTATTTAATGTAACATTTTGCTTCTTCTGTAGTGATGGGGCCTCAACTTGGAGCCTCCATCCTTGGACCACACACACACACACACACACACACACACACACACACACACACCAGGGCAAGTGCTCCTCTATAACTGAGCAGTAACCCAAGCTGTCCCTCCTTCCTTGGCTTTCAGGTCCATTAAGTGGTTGTTGCCGCATAACAAAGCCCTGTCACAGCCCTATCCAGAGATTTAAAAACAAAAAAACAAAAAACAAAACAGATTTCTTTTTTAAAAAATATTTATTTATTTATTTATTTATTTATTTTATGTATATGAGTACACCATTGCTGTCTTCAGACACACCAGAAGAGGACATCAGATCCCATTACAGATGGTTGTGAGCCACCATGTGGTTGCTGGGAATTGAACTCAGGACCTCTGGTGCTCTTCACCGATGAGCCATCTCTCCAGTCCCCTATCCAGAGATTAAAAAACAAACACAAATCAAACAAAAACCCTGTTCTTCAGGGATGTTTCTGTCAATTCCTAGGACCTCTCTAGAATACAGAGTAGCAGCATAGTGTCCACAACACTCCTCAATGGATAAATGCACTAGCCATATGTACTGGCTAGTTTTGTGTCAACTTGACACAGGCTGGAGTTATCACAGAGAAAGGAGATTTAGTTGGGGAAATGCCTCCATGAGATACAGCTGTAAGACATTTTCTCAATTAGTGATCAAGGGGGGAGGGCCCATTGTGGGTAGGACCATCTCTGGGCTGGTAGTCTTGGATTCTATAAGAGAGCAGG
>NC_034613.1:2327480-2343114 GCF_900095145.1 Mus pahari | reverse complement strand
CGCTCCCCCCTCACCCCTGCCACACTTGATGAAACTCATTCAAAGGCATGAAGAGTCCATCTTTTAGTTCTCTGAATGCTCGCTGAAGTTCTTCCCATTCACCCTTTTGCGTTCTCTGCCCCCCTTTCTTGCAATGCATTTCCTCCAAATGTCCCCAGAGTGTGAGCTCCTGCTCTGAAGACTGAGGCAGGAAAAATGGACTGAGCCCACAAGGTAGAGGCCAGCCTGGGCAACCTCTCAAGATCTCATCTCGAAAAGGAAGAACGGGCAATCCTTTCTTCATTGCCTGTTCTTTTCATCTTACTTTCTCACCACCCAACAAAACATCATCTATTTGCTGGCCATGGTATGTCACACTTGTAATCCCAATGCTATGAAGACTAAGGCAGGAGGACCAAGCCTCAAGGACAGCGTGGGCTATATAAGAAGACCCTACCTCAAAGATAAAACATTCTCTTATCTATTTACTAGTATATCTGTACTTAATACAGTTGTCTTACTAAATGTATAGAAACATATTACCATATACATTGTATGTTACATGTATAGGGTGATGCCTAGGTTTTATACATGATACACAATATATAAAATATTTACTATTTTTCTTCAGTCCCAGGAGATCCAATGCCCTCTTCTGGCCTCAGAAGGCACCAGGCCTGCCTTTGATTCACATACAGATATGAAGGCAAAAACATGTACACACACAAAACAAAATAAAATCTAAAAGTAACTTTTTTTTAAAGAATTACTTATTTGGGAGCTGGAGAGATGGCTCAGCAGTTAAGAACACTGACTGCTCTTCCAGAGGTCCTGAGTTCAAATCCCAGCAACCACATGATAGCTCACAACCATCTGTAATGGGATCTAATGCCCTATTCTGATGTGTCTGAAGACAGCTACAGTGTATTCATATAAATAAAAATAAATAAATCAAAAAAGAATTACTTATTTATTTTATGTATGTGAGTACACTGTTGCTGTCTTTAGACACACCAGAAGAAGGCATCAGATCCCTTTACAAATGGTTGTGAGCCACCATGTGGTTGCTGGGAATTAAGAGCATCTTAATTGCTGAGCCATCTCTCCAAGCCCTTAAAAATAACATTTTAAGAATTCAGCAGTACACTGGAAACAACATATATAGGTTTTCACAAGTAAGCTTGTTCAATTTTGAGAATTTTGTAAACTGATTGTTAAATAACTGAAAATAATTGCTAAAATTGAAATGCTGGGGCTGGAGAGTTGCTCTGTGGTCAAAAGCCCTTGTTGCCCTTGCAGAAAACCCAGTTTCAGTTCCCAGCCCTGACACAATAGCTTATCATCATCCTGACTCCAGTTCCAGGGTCTGACACCTCCTGAACTCCTTAAGCTGCAGATGTGCATGTTTTCTGCATATACATGTAGAAAAAGAACATGCATACATATAAAATTAAATTGATCTTAGAAATGAAATGCTGATTAATCTCAGCATTCAGGAGGCAGAGGCAAACATATCTCTGTGAATTTGAAGCTAGCTTGGACTACGTAATGAGTTCCAGGACACCCAGAGCTACATAGTAACTCTTTGAGAACATGTCTCAAAGAAATAAAAGAAGAAACTCAGAAAACTAAGGTGGGAAAATCTGAAACCTCAGTACTTGGAAGGCCGGGAGTAGTTTGTGGGTCGGAGATCAGCTTGACCTATGTTGAAACCATGGGGAGAGGAAGAGAGGAAGAGAAAGAAAAATAATACTGTGAACTTAACGATTAAGTGGATAGGGGTTTTTGTTTGTTTATTTTTGTTTTTTGTTTTGTTCGAGACAGGGTTTCTCTGTATAGCCCTGGCTGTCCTGGAACTCACTTTGTAGACCAGGCTGGCCTCGAACTCAGAAATCCACCTGCCTCTGTCTCCCAAGTGCTGGGATTAAAGGCATGTGCCACCACCGCCCGGCTGGATAGGATTTTTAAGCGTAATAGATACTCAAAATGTATCACTTTCCAGTTATCTGACTGTATCGCATTCATTTCCTATGTTCTTGAAGCCATTTCTCTTTTTGTATGGTCGAATTAATACATAATGGTGTCCTGCTGCACCTGTGTTTAGACTCCACATGGGTGACTTAAAATCTGACCAGATGATAGATAATACGTAAACCATGGAAACTAACAAATGCTACAAATAGACCCAATCCTCTACCCTGCCAAAAGCCAGTTAACCATTTACCAGCGCACTGCTGAGAGCATTAGAATAGTGCCTAATACATGGTAAATACTTTCAATTATTGTGTTTCATGCACTAGGTCACGAGATGAGCACACACACACACACACACACACACACAAGAACATATACATAGGGGCTAGAGAGATGGCTCAGTGGTTAAGAGCACCGATTGCTCTTCCAGAGGTGCTGAGTTCAAATCCCCCCCAACCACATGCTGGCTCACAACCATCTGTAATGGGATCTTATGCACACTTCTTGTGTGTGTATGAAGACAGCTACAGTGTCATACAGTGTACTCATATAAAGTAAAATAAAGAACATATACACATTCATATATGCTTTAAACTTTTATTCGCTGGGCAGTGGTGGCACACGCCTTTAATCCCAGCACTTGGGAGGCAAAGACAGGCAGATCTCTGAGTTCGAGGCCAGCCTGGTCTACAGACTGAGTTCCAGGACAGCCAGAGCTATACAGAGAAACCCTGTCTCAAAAAACCAAGAGAGAGAGAGAGAGAGAGAGAGAGAGAGAGAGAGAGAGAAGNACAGACTGAGTTCCAGGACAGCCAGAGCTATACAGAGAAACCCTGTCTCAAAAAACCAAGAGAGAGAGAGAGAGAGAGAGAGAGAGAGAGAGAAGAAGAAGAAGAAGAAGAAGAAGAAGAAGAAGAAGAAGAAGAAGAAGAAGAAGAAGAAGAAGAAGAAGAAGAAGAAAGAAAAAACAAAACAAAACTTTATTCATTCACACATTCATTTATCTGCCTATTTATTTATTTATTTGGGGGAGGGGCGCGTGACAAGTGTGCATGTTGGGGATCAAAGGACAACTTGCAGGAATCGGCCTTCTCCTTCCATCCACCTTGTGTCCGGGGATTCGAACTCGGGTGGTCGGATTTGGCGGCAAGAGCCTCTACTCAGTGTGTCTCGCAAATCCGTAGACATGCTTTTCAGTGGTGCCAGTGGAGGCGGTGAGGGCAGTGGTGGTGGTTAAAATGTATCAAGAAAAAGCATTTGGAAAATATACAATTAGGAAAGGATGTACATCCGATTAACACCGTGAATTCTGAATAGGTGACTATCTCTACTTTTCAGATGAGGAAACTATAAAGTTCTAAGGTGGCAAAATTGAAAGCACTTCAATCAACTGGTAGAAGTAAGATTCAAAATTGCAAATCGCATTCCCGGTAGTAGAATTCAAAATTGCTCGCCGTAGCTTCCTGGTTAACTTGCTTTTGCAACAGGCTTTCCACCTCGCGAGGTCACGCCCCACCCCCTTTGCGTAATTTCCTTTCCCTTCATATTTAAAGAAAAATGGGTGTGGTCATGCCCGCTGAATTATGGGAAATGTAGTACGTAGGTTCAATAACCGCCCCGATGTAAAAAGGAAAAGGTGGCCCAGTAAGTTATCTTGTCTGAGTGAGCGGGCGGGGCGGGGGCTGTGTTTGTGGAAGTTTCCCACCTCAAGGTCTCTCTGTGTAGCCAGACTAGCCGAGAACTCGCGATCTTGCTCCGGATCGCAGCTATAAGACCTTGGCCTTGAAACAAAGAACAAAGACCCAGTTCGCATGCCTTGCAACATTATTGGCCAGACGATATCAGTTGCATTCTGGGAACTGAAGTTCCTGTGACGCAAAATGACGAGGCTAACGTCATACGTAGTGCTCTGGTCTGGACCTCCGTGGAACTGAACTGTTTTACAAAGCAAACTTTACCACGTTGTGAGAACGTCTAGGCGTGTGCGACAGGCCCTCGGGTCCACTCTGAACACCAACTGGAGCACTACCTTCTCTCACCAGTTTGCACACTCTTCTCGAGGCTAGTGATCAACCACCTACTGTAACCAAGAACTGAGGTAGGTCCTGGGGCACTGACGACTTGAACTGGGACCGAGACTGGAGGCATGCCTGCCCTGTCCCAACTCGGGATGAGGGGATTCACTCTCGGTGCTGCAGCTGCATAGTTCAGTCAAGCCCCGGGAGGCTGGCCTAGAGCAGGGAACTAAATTGCTGGGTGAACTCGAACGGGGTGCAGCATGGAGCTACACAACTGCTCTGCTATCTGCTGGGCCGCCTTGGAGGGTATTTGGTGGTTCTGATGAGCTGATGGTCTTTGAGGCTCTGCAGATGGTCTTAGGGGTGTTACTAAAAGACGGGTCTTGAAGGTATTACACGCGTGGTGCTGTGTCTGCCGGGAAATTAATGAAGACTAATAATGAAAGTGGTGGGGCTGGTGAGATGGCTCAGTGGGTAAGAGCATTGACTGCTCTTCCGAAGGTCCTGAGTTCAAATCCCAGCAACCACATGGTGGCTCACAACCATCCATAACAAGATCTGACTCCCCCTTCTGGAGTATATGAAGACAGCTACAGTGTACTTACATATAATAAATAAATCTTTAAAAAAAAATGAAAGTGGTGGCTATTAGGCAGTTTACATAGGAATCATATTGGTGAGGTTCTGGAGAAAATAACAGATGCGTAGGCAGAGTGCTAAACTAATGGGATCAGTGACGCAAGATGAAATAGAAGCTATATGAGCCACAGAGGTCATGTATGTATTGATGCAAAGGATCCCGAAGGCCACTCGTGTGATCTTTGAGAGGCTGGTCAAAGGGCTGAGTTAATGGAGCTGGTAAATTGTGTAATGGAGCCCTAACAGGTCATGATCCTCCAGGCATTAGTGGGGATTAAGGTGGTAGGAACTAATGACTGGAAGCCTAATCTGTGACGGGATTGGTGAACTGCAGAGTGGAGAGAGGGTGAAAGAGATTAGGCTATAGGAGATGGAATGAGGTTGTGTCGGGGAAATAGGTGTGAAAAGCAAGGGCTTAATGGAGGGGGTAGTAGGGTTCTGTGACTCTAGAGACAATGGAAATAACTAGAGACGGTCAGGTGTTGATAGAGATGATTGATAGAGATGAAACGGGCAGAGAAAATGGTTGAGAGAGAGATTACTTTTGTAGTGTGTCCGTGACAGTAGTTGCAAGTGAGCAGAGTCAGTAGTGAGTCCTCTGTCAGTTAACTATGGAGTCTGTGATGTCCCACAGTGATGGGGACCTATGCGATGAGCTCAAGGGCCTGAGAGTTCATGGTAAGGTACTTAGGGCCCTGTCTGGGCTTCGGTCTCCATGTGTTGAATGAGCTGTCTGTCGTGTGGGGCCCATGAACTCAGTTAGCTGTATTTTGTTTTCTTTGACCTGCACAGGACAACATCAGCGCACACTGTCTACCAGCAGACTGAGATGGGACGGACATCTAAGGATAAACGGGACGTCTACTACCGCCTGGCCAAGGAGAATGGTTGGCGGGCCCGAAGCGCTTTCAAGCTCCTGCAACTTGATGAGGAATTCCAACTCTTCAAAGGTGCCTAATATGGGGGCTAAGTGACCTGGGAGTAGAAGAGCAGGCTGCTTCTACAGAACTCAATGTAGTGGCTGGGCTAACTTGGAGGGAAGGAGATGGACCACAAAAGAGGAGGAGGAGGGCACGGGGGGCAATGGATAGACATAGGTTCTCCACAGGACAGGGGTGACTCTTGCAGCATCTCCTGGTCATGCAACCGAGCGGTATGTCTTCCCTGTGTGTGCACAGGTGTGAAGCGAGCGGTTGACTTGTGCGCAGCCCCGGGTAGCTGGAGCCAGGTGCTGAGCCAGAAGGTTGGGTAAGTGGAGGGACTAGAGGGTGACCTGGTTGGGTGGGGGGAGGCATGGGGTGTCAATCCGATACTGACATGTGCTATCCACAGGGGCCAGGGTTCTGGTCAGGTGGTGGCCGTGGACTTGCAGGCTATGGCTCCACTGCCAGGTGTGATACAGATACAGGGCGACATCACTCAGGTGAGAGCATGCCTGCGACTATTGGGGGTTATCTCGAGTGACTGCCTTCGTTTAGGGGACAGTAAAAAGGAGAAGAGAAAGGTTGTGTAATCTCCAGATTTAAAAGGCTGAGGGTGAAGGATAAGTCCAAAGCTAGCCTGAGTTATCAAAGGACTTCGAGATGGCTCGAGCAGGTAAAGGGCTTGCCAGCAAAGCAGATGACTGACTTCAATCCCAAATGATGTCCTCTGAGCTCCACATGTGTGTGTACCCAGACAGGCACACAAGTAAATGAACAAGTAAATGTAGTTTTCAAATATCTGAGGAACTGGAGAGGTGGTTGAGCACTTAAGAACACTGGTTGCTCTTTCCAGAGGATCTGGGTTCAATTTCGGAACACCCACACAGTGGCCCACAACTGTCTGCAACTTCAGTCCCAGGAAATCAAATGCCCTCTTCTGAGAGGCCTCTCCCTGGCGTCCCTCTCCCCACCCCACCCCCACCGGCGCCAGGCACACATGTGAGGCACGAACATGCATAAAGGCAAAACACCTGTATACCTTAAGGAAAGCCGGGTGTGGTGGTGCACGCCTTTAATCCCAGCACTCGGGAGGCAGAGGCAGGCGGATTTCTGAGTTCGAGGCCAGCCTGGTCTACAGAGTGAGTTCCAGGACAGCCAAGGCTACACAGAGAAACCCTGTCTCGAAAAAAACCAAAAAAAAAAAAAAAAAAGCAAAGGAAGAAAGGGAGAGAGGAAAATCGAGTGCATTTCTAATTAGTTGATTAATGTTGTTAGTGTTGAGCCGGGCGTGGTGGTGCATGCCTTTAATCCCAGCACTTGGGAGGCAGAGGCAGGCGGATTTCTGAGTTCGAGGCCTGCCTGGTCTACAGAGTGAGTGAGTTCCAGGACAGCCAAGGCTACAACAGAGAAACCCTGTCTCAAAAAACCAAAACAAACAAAAAAAATGTTCTTAGTGTTGTATGGGGGGGGGCGTGCTTGTATGCCATGGTGTGCGTATAGAGGTCAGAGATCCCTTGGAAGACTCAGTTTTCTCCTTCCACTCTTTGAGTTCCAGGGGTGGGACTCTGGGTCACAAGGCCTGGCAGCAAGTTACCCCCATTACCTACCAAGCCAGGTCACCAGCCCCTTAACAATGTTTTCTAAAAGAATAAATAAGAAAGAGGAAGAGACTGGAGATGTAGCTCAGCGCTAGAACCCTCGTGTAGTATAAGCAGAGCATACTGGGCTCTGTCCCAGTACTAAAAGATAGAACCTCAGAAAGATGGAGACTGACTGCCTGAACATAGACTGTATTGCAGAGACACCAAAAGATGATGAGGATGGGTCCCCGGAGATGTAACCTGGTCTTAGACAGACAAAGCCCCCAGAACATGGCTGTCCCCAAGGCTTTGAGGCTTGGGTTGTGGGCAGGTGGGATTTGAGGGTGAGGGCAGCAGAGGGGTACTAAGGCTATTCACCCCCCTTTCTCCATAGCTTTCCACTGCCAAGGAGATCATCCAGCACTTTGAGGGCTGCCCTGCTGACCTAGTAGTGTGTGACGGGGCTCCTGATGGTAAATGGGGTGCGGGGGTAACCTCTGTCTCTTAGCTCAGGTTTTTTTCTCGCTCTTTCCCCTCTGTTCTTTCCATTTTTCCCTTTCTGGCAATTTCTCCCTACCTCTGCTCTCATTGTCCAACCTCCTCCTCCCCAAAAGTTTGTTTGGGTTTTTTTGGACTGTTTTGTGGTGCTGAAAATAGACAAACCCTCATGTGTATGAGGCAAGTATTCTGCTGCTAAGGTTTATCCCCGCCCGTCAGCTTCGTGCTGGGCTGTGTGTCAACCCTCCTGCCTTCTCATCTGAGAGCCTGTCCAATCCTGTGCCGGGTTTTTGATTTGTGGGGTTGTTTTTGTTTTTGTTTTGCCAGCCATCTATTCAAAACATTTTCTGAGCACGTGTTGTGTTGGGAAAGTGTGCATGAATAAATTCTACTGGTCTCTGGCCTTGTGAAGTCAATGTTTCAGTGGGACTGCATAGAAAAGACACAGTTGAAGGCTGGAGAGGTGGCTCAGCAGTTAAGACCACTGACTGCTCTTCCAGAGGTCCTGAGTTCAAGTCCCAGCACACACTTGACTCACAGCCATCTGTAATGGGATCTGATGCTCTGTTCTGGTGTGTCCGAAGACAGCGACGGTGTACTCACATACATTAAATAAATAAAATCTTTAAAAAGAGAGACAGTTGATCTGGTGGCTCAATGCC
The DNA here is from genome assembly GCF_900095145.1 of Mus pahari. NCBI lineage: Eukaryota > Metazoa > Chordata > Mammalia > Rodentia > Muridae > Mus > Mus pahari. The sequence continues at coordinate 2,334,841 of NC_034613.1, read as the reverse complement.
TGTAATTCCAGATCTTGGGAGACTAACGCAGAAAGATCACTAGAGCTCAAGGTCAGCCTGGATTAGAAAGGCCCTTTCTCAAAAAATAAAAATGGGTAGGGGGGACTGGCTTAGTGGTTAAGAGTGCTTGCTATTCTTCCAGGGAACTGAGTTCATTTGAGAGCCATCCAAGCCCTGGTGACTCACAACTGCCTGTAGCTTAAACTCCAGAGGATCCAACACTCTCTTTTGACCTCCATGGGTACACACACGTGACATACAAAATGCAGACACACGTACATAAAATGTTTTTAAAATATGTAAAATGAATAGCAGTTCACAATTTTTTTTTTAAATTATGAGTACACTGTAGCTGCCTTCAGACACACCAGAAGAGGACATCGGAACCCATTAAAGATGGTTGTGAGCCACCATGTGGTTGTTGGAAATTGAACTCAGGACCTCTGGAAGAGCAGTCAGTGCTCTTAACCACTGAGCCATCTCTCCATCTCTACAATTTTTAACAAAAAGCTAAACTTTAAAAAATAAAACAGGTAATAGATTGTGTAGGGAAGTCACTAAGACAGGCTGAGGAAGTAAAACCTACCTGCTGAGATTTGAAATAAAATAGATAGGAAAGGCTCTACTGACTTATCAGCAGAAAGAATTGATAGTGAAGGGGCTGACGGGGCTGTCAGTTACAGCACTGCCCTTGATAGTGCAAACTTGCAGAGAGTTGGGGTTGTGGACCAAAGAAGTATCCCCTAGGCTTCTTGAGCAGTGTGAGGGTTAGAGGTGGAAGCAGACACACACACACACACACACACATCAAGAGGAGATGGCCACAGCAGTAGTGCAAAAGAGTGACTTATAACAGTCAGGGGTTCCAGTCACAGGCAAGGAGAGAATGGTCCTACTTTGAAAATAGAATAGGCTGGATCTGCTAAAGTCTAGAACGTGAGTATGACATGGGCTAAAGTTGGTCACAGGGACTAAGGTTTTTGACATGAGTAACTAGAAGGATCAGATGAGCTGAGAAACATCAAGAAACTGGTAATAGAGAAGTAAGTAGAAATCTGCCTTTGAACTGGTTGCACCTATGGTGTTGGTCTATTAATACAGCCCAACGAAGCCATCTGGGTAGAGGTAGACATACTAAGGCTGCTTGTAGGACAAGTAGTTTCCCAGGATTAAAATGACTTCCCAGGTTGCTAAGGGCTCAGGGCTCAAATCCAGTTGGAAGACAATACTCTTTCCAGAACCTTCACAGTAAGAAGGCCTGAAAAATGTCTTTGGTTTTCTAATCTTTGGTATAAGAAGACATGTCAAGCCAGAGGGTCCCTAATGCTATTCCTCTTACTACAGTCACTGGCCTCCATGATGTGGATGAGTACATGCAGGCCCAGCTTCTGCTAGCTGTGAGTAACCCTGGTGGCCGCCTCTGCCCTCCTTTGGCCCCTTCTTGCCTGCTTCTGCCTCCACCTTACCCGCCTGTCCTTTCTGCAGGCTCTCAACATCGCTACTCATGTCTTGAAGCTAGGGGGCTGCTTTGTGGCCAAGGTGAGCCTTGGGGATCCTGTGGGAGTAGTGAGAAAGGTCCCTGCCAGGAAAGGGCCCCCTTACTTCTCTAGCTTGCCTTCCACACCCTACAGATATTCCGAGGCCGGGATGTGACCCTGCTCTACAGCCAACTACGTATCTTCTTCTCCAGTGTGCTCTGCGCTAAGCCTAAGAGCAGCCGGAACTCGAGCATTGGTCAGTGGGTGGGTGACATGGAGGCCTGATAGGCAAGGGGGTGATTGGCCACGTGTCTGCACAAGGTTGAGGTGACAGAGAGTCACCCCTCACTCCAGGTTTTTCTCCCACAGAGGCCTTTGCTGTGTGTCAAGGTTATGACCCTCCTGAGGGCTTCATTCCAGACCTGACCAGACCCCTGCTGAACCACTCATATGGTGAGAGCCGGAGCTGGTGGTGACCCATGCCTGGGGAAACTTCACCAGCTCCATGTGCTTCATGTCTCTCGAGAGCCCTCTGCCTCACGCCCTGATGGCAGGTGTACCCCCTTAGGGATATTTCAGATAGTCTTCCAATGGTAGCTCTTGGTCCCGGTGGAAATTCTGTTGGCAGCAAACTAAGCGTTCACCCAGGGAAGATCCTACCTGTCTATCTTAGGGAATCCCTCGGGTAGAAAGCTCACCTGTGTTAAACATGTCCCCTGTGTAAGTCTGTAGCCTTGAACCCAATAGGCAAAGGTGGAACCTGTCTCTGTAGATCCCATTTGAATGGGACAGGTAGAATGTGCTGGTAAAATGCTGCTCGGGCATGGTAACAGTGAAAAGCCAGGCCACGGGCTGACATTTTAGCATCAGTGATCAGAAGGGAATCTGCACCGGAGGGCTAGTGGAAAAAGGACCTTCAGTGCCGGCGTAGCCTGTATCTTCGCTCTGCCTGTTTCCAAGATACAGATTTCAACCAGTTGGATGGTCCCACCCGTGTTATTGTGCCCTTTGTGGCCTGTGGGGACCTCAGCGCCTACGATTCGGACCGCACTTACTCTCTGGATGTGAGTGTCCAAGCAGCAGGGCAGGGGTCAGGAGATTGTCTTGGATTGGCAGATTCTCATCATCTCTTGTGTCCTACAGCTAGATGGTGGCTCTGAGTACAAATATACTCCACCCACACAGCCCCCCATCGCACCCCCATACCAAGAGGCCTGCAGGTTGAAGAAGAATGGACAGCTGGCCAAGGAACTCCTCCCCCAAGAATGCGCCATCAACAGTGTAGACAGGTTGCCCCAGCCTCTGGCTATCCATACCCTGCTTGCCCCCAAGGTATGGATATGTGGCTATGTACCTCTGAGTCCACCATGACACCTCCCCAATGTGCCCGTTTCTGTCCTGACTCACTCATTCACCTGGTCCTTTCCTGCCTTGCAACTGCTGTAAGAATCCATAGCTCCACCCACCAACAAATGGAAAAATGTAGCCAAATAGCTGAGTTCCTTTTCTTTTTCTTTGGCAGGTGGAAGACAATGAAATTCATTGTTCACCTTAACACATCAAGGTAAGTTTGCTTTTTCCCCCCCTCTAAAGTTCAAGTACAAGGCACCTTTAAGAACAATCTGAATAGGGACTGCAGGCTGGCTCTCTGGTTAAGCGCAAGTATTGCCCTTGCAGAAGATCTGAGTTTGGTTTCCAGCAACCATGTGTGGGAGCTCAAAGCTGCCAATGACTTCCACAGGAGCAGACATCTCTGGCCTCTCAGGATACCTATATTCACAAGGACATACCCAGGACACACACACACACACACACAATTGAAAATAATAAAAGTAGTTTGGGCATGTGGCACTCACTTTTTTTTTTTTAAAGATTTATTTATTTATTTATTATATGTGTGTACACTGTAGCTGTCTCCAGAAGAGGGCATCAGATTTTTGTTACAGATGGTTGTGAGCTACCATGTGGTTGCTGGGATTTGAACTCCAGACCTTCGGAAGAGCAGTCGGGTGCTCTTACCCACTGAGCCATCTCACCAGCCCGTGGCACTCACTTTTAATCCCAGCATTTGGAGAGGTGGGGTGCAAGCAAGTCTCTACAAGTTTGAGGTTAGCCTGATCTGAATAGGTCCAGGCCAGCCAATGCTACATAATGAGACCCGGTCTGTTAAAAAAGAAAAAAAAGAAAGAAAGAAATCCCTCAGTGGGTTGAAAATAGAACTCGGTTTGTAGAGTGCTTACCTAAAATGCACAAAACCCTAGGTTCAATCTCTAGCTACCACATAAAAATCCAGGCATAGTAATCTTAGCACCCAGAAGATACAATAGAAGAAGCATGAGAGTTTCTAGAGCATCCGCAGATCCTCAGCAGGTTGGAAGCCAGCATGAGCTACATGAAAACTTGTCTCAAAAGATGAAAGACCTCAGTACATTTTTACTTCTTTAATTTTTTTTTAAAATTTGAAACAGGGTTTATATAACCTTAGCTCTGTAGAGCAGCCTGGCCTCAAACTTACCAGAGATCCACCTGTCTCTGCCTCGAGTTCTGGAATGAAAGGCAAACGCTGCCACCACCCAGGGAGTTTAAAAAATAAAGTTTATTTATTAGGTATACACTCATACACATACAATTTTTTAAAAATCTTTAAAGGGTTAAAAGGTTCAATCTTCAATGCTGCCAAGGAAATAAAACAAAGATATAGCTTAGTTGGTAAAATGCTTGACTGGAATGGACAGAGCTCTGAGCCCCAGGACCATGGAGCCCATGCTAGTAATCTGTGTTAGGACATTGTCTTAGTTACTTTTTCATTGCTGTGATAAGATACCATGACCAAGGCAATTTATAGAAGAGAGCCTTCATTGGGGGTTTACAGTTTCAGAGGCTGAGCCCATGATCACCAGAGCGGGGAGCATGACAGCAGGCAGGCATGGAGCAATAATTAGTAATTGTGAGATATAAACCATGGGGCAGACACACACACACACACACACACACACACACACACACACACACACACACACTGGGGGGGGGGAGATTACTGGGATAGTGTGGGCCTTTGAGTCCTCAAAGTTTGTCCCCAGTGACAACGCCTCTTCTAACAAGACTACCTCTTAAATCTCTCCCAAAACACTTCCACCAACTTGGCACCAAGCATTGAAATATATGAGCCTCTGGGGACCATTCTCATTTAGACCACCACAGACATTCAGAAATACAAGGTCATCCACAACTCTACGAAGTTGTATGTCCAAGAGGACAGCCTGGGCTCCATGAGACCCTATCTTCAATAAAAACAAAGTTGGAGCTATGGAGGTGGCCAAAAGATGGTATCAGGACCCCTGGAACCCAAGGCCTCAGAAAGAATATGCAGTGCTCTTAACCACTGAGCCATCTCTCCAGCCCCTGGCCCCACCGCTAAGTTTTTGTTTTGTTTGTTTGTTCTCAGTAAATGAATGCGCAGAGAGCTTCTGAAGAACTACCTGTTCGGGGGATTGATGAATACTTACCTAATGAATATTTGCAGGCATTCTAGGTTTAGAGATCCAGCGGGAAACAAAGAGTCGGAATTTATGCATTGTAACTTGTATTTGACTGTGTTTACAATGTACTACAAAAACAATGGTCTCCTAAAATACTGTCTTATTTTTATATAATAACAAAAGCACCCAAGGCATATTTCCCACAGAGGCGCCCTGTCACTGAGATGCATGGCTGCACATGGAAAAGGAATACTGGCTATGGAAGGCAGGAAAAAAGTCGAACAAAATGGAGAAAGTCAGAGAATGCAGACAGGAGTTTAGAGTTTTGAAAGTCTTTTTCTAGCCAGGCACTTGGGAGGCAGAGGCACCAGGATTGCAAGTTCAAGGCCAGCCTAGTCTACATACAAGTTGACAGCCAGGGCTATGTAGAGACCCTGTGAGAAAAGGAAATAAAAAATAAAAGCATGGATTTTTTGTGGGGGTTTTGGGTTTTTTTTTTTTTTTTTTTTTTTTTTTCGAGACAGGGTTTTTCTGTATAGCCCTGGCTTTCCTGGAACTCACTTTGTAGAACAGGCTGGCCTCAAACTCAAAATCCACCTGCCTCTGCCTCCCGAGTGCTGGGATTAAAGGCGTGCGCCACCACGCTACGCTAAAAGCGTGTTTTCTAAAAGACCTTTCTGAGGTAAAGACACTACTGAGGGGATCGAGGTGTGGGGACTGGTAGATTTATCTAGGGAAGAACGTTTCAGGGCAAAGGGCACAACAGAATTAGAAGAAGCCAGCTGCTCTGTAGCAGGATGGACTTAGATCTAACCATTAGGAGACATCCTTTTCTGACAATGGCTTAGCAGGTTACTCACATTTAAGTCTTCTGGTATAAAGGGCACCTTAAAAAAAAATTGAGACATGAAGCTGGGCATGGTGGCGCACACCTTTAATCCCAGCACTTGGGAGGCAGAGGCAGGCGGATTTCTGAGTTCCAGGACAGCCTGGTCTACAAAGTGAGTTCCAGGACAGCCAAGGCTATACAGAGAAACCCTGTCTTGAAAAACCAAAAAAAAAAAAAAAAAATTGAGACATGAGCTGGAGAGATGGCTCAGCAGTTGAGAGCACTGGCTGCTCTTCCAGAGGTCCTGAGTCCAATTCCCAGCAACTACATGATGGCTCACAACCATCTGTAATGGGGTCCGATTCCCTCTTCTGTTGTGTCTGGATGGCTATAGTGTACTCATATTAAAACACATAAGGGCTGGAGAGGTGGCTCAGTGGTTAAGAGCACCGACTGCTTTTCTGAAGTCCCTGAGTTCAAATCCCAGCAACCACATGGTGGCTCACAACCATCTGTAACAAGATCTGACTCTTTCTTCTAGAGTGTCTGAAGACAGCTACAGTATACTTGCATATAATAAATAAATCTTTTTTTAAAAAACACATAAATAAATCTATAAAAAAATAAAAACCAACAAAAAATTGAGACACAGACCAGGGATGGCGATACACACCTTTAATCCCAGCACCCAAGTGGCAAAGGCAGGCGGATCTCTGAGTTCAAGGCCAGCCTGGTCTATATAGTGAATTCCAGGACAACCAGGGCTACAGAATGAAACCCAGGGGCTCACACATACCTAATGCACCAGGCACAACATGGTACACAGATATGCAAGGCAAAACACCCATGCACATAAAATAATTAAACAAGTAATCTCAAAACTTAATTAGAAAGACAGCTGAGTGGTTAAGATCACATACTGCCCATTCAGGCAACCAGGGTGGAGTTCCCAGCACCCACATGGCAGCTCACAACTGTCTAGAACTCCGATTCCAGGAAGTCAGATGCTTTCTTCTGCCCTCCATATTTACCAAGCACACATGCAGTGCATTTACATACATGTATGCAGGCAAGACAGTCATACACATAAAGTGAGTATAAATAAAATCTTTTTTTTAATTGAAACAAGCCAGGTGTGGTGACACAGGCCTTTGGTCCTAGTACATAAGTGACAGTCCAGCCTAGGCTACATGGTAAGACCCTGTCTTAAGCAAAACAAAAACAAAACTCTGAAACAGGGATGGGGTGTAGGTCAGTGATGGAGCTTGCCCAGGTAGGATTAAAGATGCACACTACCGGCCCCAATTATACTTCTAGGAAATTTGTTCTGGGGCTGGAGAAATGACTTAGGAGGAAAAGACTCTCCTTGCTAAGCCCAATGGCCAACCAGTTTAATCCTTGTAACCCATACAGTAGAAGGAGAACTGACTCTCCAAAGTTGTCACCGCCACTTGCACACATATACAAAATAAATAAATGTAAAAAAAAAATGGCCAGGCGTGGTGGCACATGCCTTTAATCCCAGCACTCGAAAGGCAGAGGCAGGCAGATTTCTGAGTTCGAGGCTAGCCTGGT
>NC_034613.1:2311984-2327115 GCF_900095145.1 Mus pahari | reverse complement strand
CATCAGATCCTATTACAGATGGTTGTGAGCCACCATGTCATTGCTGGGAATTGAACTCCGGACCTCTGGAAGAGCAGTCAGTGTTCTTAACCGCTGAGCCATCTCTCCAGCACAACAAATTAGTTCTTGAATGCCTGTGGCCCTCCTGTTCAGTCCTAGCATGTTTACAGTGAGGAGCTACACAGCAATGAAAACGAAGTAATACTTGTAGTTAACCTTTGACACGTGTGGGTTTTTTTTTTAAATATATATACATTTCCCTTTATGTTAGGGTTTGCAGAAAAAATCAAACTAATACAGCCCCAAAGCTGCTGCCTGCCAAGACAACTAGAAGCTGGCTTGATGAGTTTGTTTGCAGACGTCATCTATGGGGACTGAACAGACCGACCTAGAGTGAGAATCTATAACAACTCCATCACGGCAAAGAAATGGTGAAGAAGCCCTCAGAACTGCAGGAGGAATTTGTTGAGACTGTGAGCATATTCCTCTTCTCTAAACCTCTCCTGGAATGTCCTAGAAGGCCCAGGATGTCCCCCCAAAGCTGTGGTTCTTACTATGATTAAACATCAGGAACCTCCACCAAACATGATGGAGGAAAGCGTGAATATTGTCACTATACCTGAAGTTCAGCTTTAGTCCCAGTTAACAAATATTGGCAATAAATCAAAACAGGAAAAACGCTAAGCATGCACGTCGCTTACTTTTTTATATGACAGTTTATAGACAGTTGAAATTCTGCTCATATTTCTCACTACTTTGAATAATAGTTGATTTTATAAATTAATCCTATAATTAGACATCTCATCCTTTACTGCATCTCAACTGGGTGGTTGTCTGGGTGGGTATTTGTAAGACATCTTCCCATATAGGCTAGACCACCCTTAAAACTCAAAATCCTCCTGTGTCAGCTCCCTGAGTGCTGAGATTACAGGCCTGTGCCACCAAACCTAGCTACTATATTCCAGTTTTATTCAAATGCAAGGTGGTAACTATTTCAGCATAATCTGCTTTCATCATTATTCAGAGGTCTTTGTGTGCATATGCAGGTGTGCCTTCAAAAACATCCTGTGATGGGCTAAGGATGTGGTAGGTCCTTGCCTAGTATGCATACAGCCCTGGGTTCTATTTTCATTAGCACACACACTCACAAAGTCTGTTAGTTGGATGTAGTACTACCGCCACCTAAAGTCCTAACTACTTGGGTGCCTAAAATGAAAACCCTCAAGCCCAGAACTGCAAGGCCATTGTGGACAGTATAGCTAGGCCCTTTTCAAAAAGAAAACAAAAGGTGAAGCCAGATGTAGTACTATAATGCCAGATTTCCAAAGGATTTCTCAAATGATTTTTGTTGTAGTTGTTTTTGCTTTATTTTGTTGAGAAAGGGTCTCATGTAGCCGAGGCTGGCCTCAAACTCCCTGTATACCCAAGAATGACATTGAAATACGGATCCTCTCTCCCATCCCTACCTCCCAAGTACTGACATTAAAGGCATGTTTCATGATGCCTAATTTTACCAGACCAAACTTTTTTTAGGTTGATGGTCTTCATGCTTAGCTAACCTGTACAAGTCCTTGAATTCTATGCCCAGTACTACCAATATAAGCGGGTGGGGGGGGGAGACTTGTTTTCTAAAGAAGTATCCAAGTCTTCCTTGACTGCAATTCTGAGTTTCTAGAGCCCAACAGGCAGGAGCTGACATGCACTCCCTAAGCTACAGGGTACTATCTTCTGTGGCCTAATCCAACGTCTTTACAAACCCTCATGTTCCTGTGCACCTGCACTTTGGTCTGACCACTCCTCTCTCTGCGATTCCAGGAATGTCTGCACCCCACTCTGTCTAGAGGTGTTCACACTACAAAGGTTTAATCTGAGATGATGATTTTCATTCAAATCAGTGTAACCACAGGAATGTCCACAGCCCGGGCTATCTGACCTCAGGAATGCATGTCTGGAGGGCCCACAGGAAGGGCATTCGATCACAGATGCTTCTACACCCACACCCATTGCCACAGCAACTCCCGCAGTGCCCAGGAAAGAGCTCCACAGTGTCCCTGTTCCGGGCTCTGACTCTGAGGAGGTGCGTGGGTGGGGCAAGTGATCCAGGCAAAGGGGAAAGCCTGTGCTTGCCCTATTCCTTGAGCAGCAAGCAGAGATGAGGGATGGAGCTGGAACAGTCAACCTGAGGACCAGTAGTGGGACATGAGATCAGAGAGGGCCTAGAGGAGCAATAAATGCCTGAATGGAACCCAGTAGCACAAAAAATAGCTCAAGAATTGAGAGTCTGAAGAGATGGTTCCGCTTTAAGAGCATCTGTTGTTCTTGCAGAAGACCTGCGTTCAATTTCCAATACTCTCAAGGTGTCTGAAAAATGCCCATAACTCCAGCTCCAGGTCTGATGCTTTCTTCTGATCTCCTTGGACACCAGATATTACATGTAGTATATAAAGCAGACAGAAAGAAAACACATATGAGTGAAATGAATCTTTAAAGAATGGGTAGATTGGATTACTTAGAATTAAAGGGCTTCTGTGCTCCACGGAGTTAACAGACATTCTGTATAGAGTGGGAGACAATTTTTGCCAGCTGTATACTTCAGATAGAGTTACTATCTGGTTGGTGGCAGGGCTCACAGTTAAGCCTAGCTCTTGGGAGCCTGCAGATCTCTGTGTTTTAGAAGCCAGCCTGGTCTACAGAGCAAGTTTCAGGACAGCCAAGGCTACACAGAGAAATCCTGTCTCAATAAAATAAAATAAAAGCAAGCAAATTAAAAGATTATTGGCCATTTGTATTTCCCTTTTTTGGTTTCTTGAGACAAAATCTCTGTGCAGACCTGGCTGTCCTGGAACTCACTCTGTAGATCAGTCTGGCCTTGAACTCACAACTGCCTGTCTCTACTTCCCGAGTGCTGGGATCAATAGGCATGCGCCACCACACCCAGCTGCCAGTGAATGCTTTTGAAGTATTCAACATCCTTAGCCATCAGAGAAATATACTATAAAACGCCTTTGAAGGCTGACAAGATAGCTTGTTAGGCAAAAGCTCTGGCTGCCAGTACTTCACAACCTGAAGGGAGTGCCCAGGGCCCATAGCAGAGTCCCAGCTCCTGCAAGCTGTCTTCTGACCTACAGTTACATGCTGTGACAGAAGCACACTCACACACATACAAAACTTAAATGTAAACTTTGAAGGGCTAGAAATGTAGCTCGTCAAAAAAAAAAAAAGGTGGGGGGGCATGGTGGCACATGCCTTTAGTCCCAGCACTGGGGAGGCAGAGGCAGTCGGATTTCTGAGTTCGAGGCCAGCCTGGTCTACTAAGTTCCAGGACAACCAGGGCTACACCGAGAAACCCTGTCTCGAAAAACAAAACAACAACAACAAAGAAATGTAGTTCGTTTGGGTAGGTGTCTCTAGCATGCACAAAGCCCTGGGTTCAGCTGCAGCTCTGCAGAATGGCAGCACGGCACGTGGCTGTAATCCCAGCACTCAGGAGGTAGAGGCAGGACAAGAAGTTCACGGTCATCTTTGGCTACAGCAGGAGTTAGAGGCCAGCCCAGGCGACATGGGACCTCTTGTGTTTTTTTTTTGTCGTTGTTGTTTTTTTTAATCAGAAATCAAAATAGATCCCATCTGCTACCCAGCCAAAATCTCACCATCATGAAATCATGCTAATGAGGATTGTAGAAACAAGAATCTGGACTCTTGATTGGAGTGTCAACTAGTGCAGCTGCTCTGGGAATCGGTATAGAGGCTTCTCAAGGACCTAGGAACTGAACTACTGTACGATCTAGCTATACCACTCCTGAGCATAACCAGAGGACTTCCTACTACAGGGGTACTTGTATACCCATAGCCTTTTTTTAAAGCCCTGTTGGGCACATTGCTACAGGCTTTATTCAGATTTTTTTTTGTTTCTTTTCCACAAATACCTCTTTAGAATAGCATATTGCATTCAGTTGCTGATTTTTGTTTATTTCTTTTTTTTTTAAGATTTATGTCTGTAGAATTCTGCGTTCACATGTGCCTGCAGGTCAGAAGAGGGCATGAGATCCCATTACAGGTGGTTGTGAGCCACCATGTAGTTGCTGGGAATTGAACTCAGGATCTCTAGAATATCTCTACAGTCCCTTGTTTTGTTTTTGTTTTTTGTTTTGTTTGTTGGTGGTGGTGGTTTTAATTTTGAATTTTTGGTGGTTTTGTTTTTGAAACAGGGCTTCTCTGTGTAGTCCTGGCTGTCCTGGAATTCAATCTATAGACCAGGCTGGCCTTGAACTCACAGAGCTCCACCTGCATGTCCCCAAGTGCACCACCACCACCCAGTCCTCCATATTCAGGCTGCTCTGCATTCACAATAGCAAGGAAATGGTGGTATATTTACACAATAGATTTTTATTCAGCTGTAAAGAGAGATGGATTTTTTAAGATTTATTTATTTTATGTATATGAGTACACTGTAGCTGTACAGATGGTTGTAAGCCATCATATGGTTGCCGGGAATTGAACTCAGGACCTCTGCTCCCTTCAGCCCAAAGATTTATTTATTATATGTAAGTACACTGTAACTGTCTTCAGACACACCAGAAGAGGGCGTCAGATCTCAGTACAGGTGGTTGTGAGTCAGCATGTGGTTGCTGGGATTTGAACCCAGGACCTTCGGAAGAGCAGTCAGTGCTCTTAACCACTGAGCCATCTCTCCAGCCCCCCAGAGATAAAATTTGCAAGAAATATGGTGGCACTGGAAAACACTAAGGAAAGTGAGTCTCAGACAAATATGCCTCCTTTGCACTCCTGTGTGGATCCTAGCTTGCATGAAGTGTGTGTCTCTAAGCCAGAGTAAATGTGGGCAAAGGCTGTGGAAGTGGAAAGGTGTCCAAGAGAAGGGGAAAGCTTTAAAAGGCAGAGCGTAGGGAAAGTAACAACACAGGAGATGGGAAGAGAGGACGGGGAGGGAGTGCTTGGGGTGAAAGGGCACAGTGAGGGGGTGGGGCAGCAATATGCAGACGGGGATGGAAATTAGCCAAAACTAACCTTGAATGAAAATACCACATTTTAGAAGGAGGTAGGGGTAGCTGCAGTCCCTTGTAAGCCACAGAAAGGACTGACACATAGCCACTGGGGCAGGGCTTCGTGCGCACAGGGCAGGCATAAATCATTCAGTTGTAACTGACTCCTCTGGCTGTGTGGTGCTGCTGATTACCCAACTTGGTTTTTATTGTGAAAACCCAGAACTGATCTGATTGTGGTAGCACACACCTGTAGTTCTAGCCAGTCAGGAAGCAAAAACAGAAAGATACCATCAGCATGTGTTACACAGTGAGATCCTATCTGGGAAAAAATATATATCAGCAAGAAAACATACATGGACACAAAACCAAACACCAAGAGGTCTGGGGATATTGCTCAGTTGGTAGGGCGTTGTCTAACATGCATGAAGCTTAGATTCAGTCTCTAGCATGGCATAAACTTAGTACAGTGGCACATTACCTCTGTAACCTTCACACTTGGGGGTGGATGCAAGATCAAAAGTCTATGGCCAGGCCGGGTGTGGTGGCACATGCCTTTAATCCCAGCACTTGGGAGGCAGAGGCAGGTGGATTTCTGAGTACGAGGCCAGCCTGGTCTACCAAGTGAGTACCAGGACAGCCAGGGCTATACAGAGAAACCCTGTCTCAAAAAAAAAAAAAAAACACAAAAAGTCTATGGCCAGCCTGGACTACATGTGACACTGTCTTTAATATATAGAACATTCGAGATTCTTGAAGCCATAACATTTTTATTTACACAGAATAAAGACTTCTTGGATGCTGCAGAGGTGGTTTAGTAATTAAAAGCACATGCTGCTGCTGCTCCAGAGGACCTGAGTTCAATTCCCAGCACTTACATTGAGCTTCTTGAAACTTTCTGGAAGTCCAGCTCCAGGAGATCCAACCCTCTCCACCTTTTTAAAATATTTTTTAAAATGTGTTTTTATCCAGCACTTGGGAGGCAGAGGCAGGCGGATTTCTGGGTTCGAGGCCAGCCTGGTCTACAGAGTGAGTTCCAGGACAGCCAGGGCTATACAGAGAAACCCTGTCTGGAAAAAAACAAAAAAAAATGTGTTTTTATGATCCTGTGTGCGTGAGGGTATGCACATCACATAAATCCAAGAAGAGAGTACCTGATCTCCTGGAACTAGAGTTACCGGTGGTCTTGAGCTGCCTTATAGGGTACTGGGACCCAAACCTAGGTCCTCTGCAAGAGCAGTAAGTACTCGTAACTGCTGACACAGCTGCCTTAACCTCCACCACACACACACACTCTCTTCCAGCTTCCAAGAACACTGCTCATACCTGACATAGAATCACACACATAAATAAAAAGAAAGTAAATCTTTCCAGGTGTAATAACATAATCCAGCCCTTGGGAGGCAGAGATAAGTGGATCCCTGTAACATAAAGGTTATCAAGACCTGGCTACATAATAATATCTAAGCTTTTTTTTCCCCCTCTCTTCATTGGTTTTTCAAGACAGGGTTTCACTCTTTAGTCCTAGTTATCCTGGAACTTGGTATGTAGATCAGACCTATCTGGAGTTCACCTGCTGCTGCCTCCCAAGTGCTGGGATTAAAAGTTTGGGACACCGCTGCCCAGCATATAATAAATCTTTTAAAAATGCCTGCCTAGTGGTGGTGGTGGCTCATGCCTTTAATCCCAGCATTTGGGAGGCAGAGGCAGGCAGATCACTGTGAGTTTGAAACCAGCCTGGTCTACAGAGTGTGTTCTAGGACAGCCAGGCTACACAGAGAGACCCTGTCTCAAAAAATAGAACAACAAGTTGGGTAGTGGTGGCGCACGCCTTTAATCCCAGCACTTGGGAGGCAGAGGCAGGCAGATTTCTGAGTCTACAAACTGAGTTCCAGGACAGCCAGAGCTACACAGAGAAACCCTGTCTCGAAAAACCAATAATAATAATAATAAAATAGTAAAAAATAAAACAACAATAAAATGGAAAAGGAAAAACTTTCTTAGTGCTATTCCGATCTGTGGATATAGCAGTATGTCATTAGGAGTCATTTTATTGTTCTGTTCATCTAACAAAATAATCGTAGTAGATTTTTCCCTGGGACCCATGACCTATCTAGTCACAGGCTCTTGATCACTTTAGTAATCATGAGTCCCATCTCCTGGATGGACTAGGCCTTAAGTGCAACACACACACACACACACACACACACACACAGTGGTTCATTGTGCCTAGCTCACAGGCTTTGGAAGCAGATGATACCGATTAGTTTGCCCCACGTGTAGCACCTTCTAGCACTGTGAGCTCTAGCCAGGAGGGGCGATGCTTCCAACTTCATTTCTCCCAGTTCTATCCTGTAAGCATGCGGTACCTTCAGCAGTAGGGCCTTACTATCAACTAGTGGAGGGTAACCAATAACATTGACAATAACCTACAGTGTTTGAAGGGTCTGGGAGACCTCTTTGGCCAGTGACTTATGATGTAACCCATTCCCGGCCCTGGAGATTTTACTTGGTTGTATAAGATGTCTAGTTGTGATATTGTCTTCCTATTATATGGTGACTACATTTAGAGTCCTTTGGTAAATGCATATATTTTGGGATGCTTCTACAGTAGTAGGTTTTCATATGGCTTTTCAGAAGGCCTAAGTCTTTTTTTGTTGTTGTTTTTGTTTTTGTTTTTGTTTTTTTGGTTTTTCCAAGACAGGGTTTCTCTGTATAGTCCTGGCTGTCCTGGAACTCATTTTGTAGACCAGGCTGGCCTCGAACTCAGAAATCCGCCTGCCTCTGCCTCCCGAGTGCTGGGATTAAAGGCGTGTGCCACCACGCCCGGCTTTGGTTTTTTTTTTTTTTTAAAGATTTATTTATTTATTATATGTAAGTACACTGTAGGTGACTTCAGACACTCCAGAAGAGGGCATCAGATCTTGTTACGGATGGTTATGAGCCACCATGTGGTTGCTGGGATTTGAACTCGGGACCTTTGGAAGAGCAGTCAGTGTTCTTACCCGCTGAGCCATCTCACCAGCCCCCAGAGCAGTAAGTACTTATAACTGCTGACACATCTGCTTTAACCTCCACCACACATCCTGGTTCTAGGATAACCAGGACTAAAGAGTGAAACCCTGTCTTGAAAAACTAATGGAAAGGGGGGGGAAGCTTAGATATTATTATGTAGCCAGTTATTGATAACCTTTATGTTACAGGGATCCACTTATCTCTGCCTCCCAAGGGCTGGATTATGTTACCACACCTAGAAAAATTCACTTTCTTTTTATTTATGTGTGTGATTCTATGTCAGGTATGAGCAGTGTCCTTGGAAGCTGGAAGAGAGTGTGTGTAGCCCAGGCTGGCCTCAACTCAGAAATCCACCTGCCTCTGCCTCCCAAGTGCTGAGATTAAAGGTGTGCGCCACCACCGCCCAGCCTAAAGACCTTTAGTCTTAGTTATCCCTTCCTTTCTATGGTCCCTCCTCTACCCTGCCCTCCTTATTTAATCTTTCTGTTGTAATTTCCCCTGTATCCCTTTATCCGATTCTATTCTATATCCCATATCCTTAGAAGGTTCCCTCCTCCCAGCTGGTCTGTTGCCAGCTACCTAATGTCTGTGGGAATTCTAAGTGAAACACACATATGTAAAGCATAAGCACTAATATCCACACAGAAGAGAACTCGCAATATCTGTCTTTTGGGGTCTGGGTTACCTCACTCAAGAAGCAAGCTTCTAGTTCCATCCATTCAGTCCTCAGAGTAGGTTCTCGAAGTAAACAGTGATGAAGACAGACCCACGACTGGAGAATGTGTGGAGAGGAAGAGACTTAATGGGATGTCTTGTTCTCAAACCCCTACCCTCAAAGCTCAGGGATCTATGCAGATGGAGAGGAAATGTTGTAAGTCAGAAGTGGAAGACAATGTTAAGGAAACCACGTTTTCCAGAAGGAACTGGACAGTTGCACGTATAAACGCACAGAGGCTGTGACAGCATGCACCAACCTAGACAACCTCAAGCTAGGCAACCCCCCACCCCCCGCCAGAGAGGCAGGAGCGTGGCCACAAAGTCCTGCCCACAACTGATAACTGAGGAAAAGGAAAATCCATTTTCTTTAATGGAGTGATACTGTGTATATTAACCACACTCCAGAGCAGGCCTCGTTGGCCACCACAATCAGATCTTGCTTCTGTCTCTCAAGTGATGAAATTAAAGGCTTCTGCCACCACACTTAGCTTGTTTTTTTTTGTTTTGTTTTGTTTTGTTTTTAAGAGAGAAAGAATATGAAGTTGGATAAGGATAGGTGGGAGGAGGGAATTGGGGTCTCTGTGAGGCCAGCCTGGTCTACATAGCAACTTCCAGAACAGCCAGGACTACATAGAAAGAGACACTATCTAAAACAAACAAACAAACAAAAATTATAGTGGCTGGTCTATGTAGCATGAACCTATAATTCTACCACTTGGGAAGCATGGTATTTTCTGGGACCATGGAAGCTTTCAGGTTAGATCCAGCCCAAATCATTCAAGGTTTGTGTTTTAAACGTATGGTGTCTTCAGCGATATGGGGCTTTACCTTCCATCTCTGAGAGGCAACCAGCAAAAGTCTATATTGTTTTGGGAGTTGTTGGGCCACCCTGACCAACCACATGAAAGGTGGTGTCTCATGCCCGGTACTGGGGCTTTTAGTAATCACAGAAACCATGAAAGCATAGAGAGACAGAGGGTAGTAGGAGCTTGAGAGGGAAATAGCAGAATACAGATGATATAAAGTGAGAAATAGAAAAAAAAATGAGAAAGGAAGTAAATACAAGAGGAGGAGGGACCAGAGACAAATAACACCAAGGTTATTGGAAAATGAATGAAGGAATCATATTGTTTTATTTACCAAAAAGTATACACAACACATATAAGCATGTGCATGCACATATGTATCTTATGCCATGTGATATATGCTCCCCAGCATATATGACAGTGCTCCCCACAAGACTCTAGTACAGTGTTAATGCTGTGCATGTAGATGTGACACTGTATTATATAAGGAAAATGACAATGGAGAAAGGTCTGCCCAAAATCAGTGCAGACACAATTGTTATTCTGAATATTTTAGTCTGAGATTGGTTGACTTCATATGTATGCAACCCATTAGAATACTGACTGCGTTTGGAAAGCTGACCTTTAAGGAGATGGCTAAATGAAGTCACAACTATAAGGTACTAATCTTTTAGGACAGGTAGCCTCATAAGAACACAGACCATAGCCAGGCGTGGTGGCGCACGCCTTTAATCCCAGCACTTGGGAGGCAGAGGCAGGTGGATTTCTGAGTTCGAGGCCAGCCTGGTCTACAGAGTGAGTTCCAGGACAGCCAGGGCTATACAGAGAAACCCTGTCTCAAAAAGCTAAAAAAAAAAGAAAGAAAAAAAAAAAAAGAACACAGACCACACCCTTTGTGTACATCCACGGCAAAAACCAAGTGAGAACTAAGCAAGAAGCTGGCTATATACAACCTTCAGGGAGAGACCCCTTACCAGAAAGCAACCCTGCTGTTGTTCTTGTCTGACTTTAGCCTTCCAGAGCTGAGAAGAAAGCAGGACATCCTGAGTCAGTCAGTGTTCTGTTGCTGTGAAAAGGCACCGTGACCATGGCAACTCTTTTTTTCCTAAGATTTATGCATTTTATGAATGTGAGTACACTGTCGCTGTCTTCAGATGCACCAGAAGAAGGCATCGTGATCCCGACCCTGGCAACTCTTTTTTTTTTTTTTTGTATAGAATGGAGTTTATTCAGGGCATGGGGAGGGGAGTTAAGAGGGCAGTAGAGGCAGAAAAAGGCAGAGAGAGGGGGAAGAGAGGAGGAAAGGAGTTGAGACTGGCCATGAGCACATGGAGAGAATGGAAGAATGGGGGAAGAGGGGAAAGGGTTAGGGGACAGAGCTGGAGCAAGAAAAGTCAGCAAGAACCCGTGACAACTCTTAAAGAAGAAAATTGGGCCTGGCTTACCATTTCCAAGGTTGAGTCCGTTATCATCATGGCGGGAAGCATGACAGGAGCATAGTAGCTAGCACATAGGCAGATATGGTGCTGGAGAAATAGCTGAGAACTCTAGATCTGGACCCACAGGCAGCAGCCAGAAAATGACGCTGGCCCTGGCTTAGGTTTTTGAAACGTCAAGACCAGCCCCAGTGGCACACTTCCTCCAACAAGGCCACACCCACTCCAACAAGGCCGCACCTCCTGAACCCTCCCAAGTACAGCCAGAATCACTTGGCTGAAGCTGCCAAGGTCTGCCACCTGCTGGGACTGGAACCTGGCTCCCTCCTTCAAATCAGTTTTCACCAGCTTTCCATTTCCGATGCTTTCCTTTGCTGTTTAAGCTTTGCTTTAATTTCTTTCTACAAGTTGGCTGAGCTGGACAGGGTCTAGCTTTGAGGCTACCCTTCCCTTTACTCCACTTAGGATTAGTCTTTCCTTAGTCCAAAACTCTTCCGTTTACCCTGAGGCAGATTGTATTTGGACAAAAGCAACCACATTCTTCCCCCAAATGTCACAAGAATGGCCTCTAGGTCCCTTACTAATACTCTCCTCTGAAGCTTCTTTAGCCAGAACCCCACAGTTCAAATCACATCCAGGTCTTTCCCAATAGTGCCACTCCCTGGTGACTAAACATTCAAATACATGAGCGGTACAGAGTCATTCTTAGTCAAACCACCATGTGTATTGAGCCTCATAGCCAATAGCACTTTATTATAATGGCTGGAACCACTAATACGTTGCCTCCCACTTTCCAGGCTAATTTCAGGAGACTGGTTTTTGACTGTGTGTGAGAGAAGAAAGCACTCACTTGAAGGAAGGGAAATTTGACTTATCCTCGGGATAGGTTGCAACCAGGTACGGAGCTGAGAGGAAACTGTAGCAGCTCAGGAAAATTTGAGGATGAAATCTGCAGCACTCCAGGGGGCTCTAGAAGCTGTGCCCATGAGCCATCCTTGGCCACACTGCTGGTTAGGAAAATGGATAGATTGGAGAGCTTTTACAACTGCTCAAAATCACCTTCTAGTGTTCCACCAAACTTGGTCCATACCTAATTATTCTCCTGCTGAATGTCTGTATAGTTATAGGCACTTGTGGTTTGAATAGGAATGGCCCCCATAGATGTGTGTGTGTGTGTGTGTGTGTGTGTGTGTGTGTGTGTGTGTGTGTGCACATGCATGCGCGTGTGCATGCATGCATGTATTTATGCTTGGCCCAGGGAGTGGCACTATTAAGAGGTTTGGCCTTGTTAGAGAAAGTGTGTCACTGTAGGGGTGGGCTTTGAGGTCTCCTATGCTCAGGTTATGCCCAGTGTGGCACACAGTCTCCTTCTGCTGCCTATGGAGCAAGATCTAGGACTCTTGGCTTCTTCTCCCGCACCATGTCTGCCTGCATATGCCATGCTTCCTGCCATGATGATAATGGACTAAACCTCTGAAACTGTAAGTAAGCCTCAATGAAAGGTTTTGCTTTATAAATGTCGCCATGGTTGTGGTGTCTCTTCACAAAAAAACAGAAACCCTAACTAAGACAGCACTCATGCCTCAGTTCAGCAAAGTAGGCACACTGTTGTCTGCTTAGGCTTAGTGATGGCCCAAGGGAAGGAGCAAGTGTCTGGGAAAGCTGAGCTAAAAGCATGAGTCATAGGCTGTGCCTCACCAAAAAATTCTGCCAGCTGTAGGAACTGGGAGCTGTAACCATCCAGTCAGGGTTGATAGAGAGGAACATCCAAGGATAATTGGATGTTCATGCGTGCACATGTACCTTCTAGAGTATGTAAAGTTGTTCATCCCACCGTATATTTCCACACATGTGTGTACATAGTTATAATACTTTGGTGCCTTTATATCAAGGTGTGTAGTGTTCATGCTTTGCTGTTTGGGATAGAGATGATGTGGTTATGCACACATTTGTACTACAAGCATAAGTATGTATTTTCTGGACTATGGGCGTGCAGATATGCCTAGCAGGTGCATGGGTACCTTATAAAAAGTAGTTGTGTGGGGCTGGCGAGATGGCTCAGTGGGTAAGAGCACCCAACTGTTCTTCCAAAGGTGCAGAGTTCAAATCCCAGCAACCACATGGTGGCTCACAACCATCCTTAACAAGATCTGACTCCCTCTTCTGGAGTGTCTGAAGACAGTTACAGTGTACTTACATATAATAAATAAATAAATCTTTTTTTAAAAAAAAGTAGTTGCAGCCGGGTGTGGTAGTGCATGCCTTTAATCCCAGCACTCGGGAGGCAGAGGCAGGCGGATTTCTGAGTTCGAGGCCAGCCTGGTCTACAAAGTGAGTTCCAGGACATCCAGGGCTACACAGAGAAACCCTGTCTCGAAAAAACCAAAAAAAAGTAGTTGTGCAAATACATTTCCATGTGCAAATGCATACTAGTCATGTATGCTGCCTAGTGTTTCTGTCTGTATGTGTATACCAGCCTACCAAAGTGCTTATACATAGCTGTGTGTGCATTCAGAGGAGCCTATTGACTGAGACTGGTGTTTCTAGTATGTGTGCATACATACCTTTGAGTGCCTATGTGTGTGCAATTGTGAGTGAATAGGTTACATACAAGCTTGGACCTGGATGTCTGTGTGTGTGCATTTCTGGAAACTTGCATACAGGCATAGGTGAGAGAGATAGAGGGACAGAGAAACACAGATAGATAGAGAGAAAGTCTGCACCGCAGGGATTTCCATTGTCTTAGGACCAAGTGCATGTGTACTCCCTAGATATAAATGTATGCACAAGTGATCATTTGTCCATAGGCCTATGATTAGGTGTTTGTACACATAGACTTCATGTGAATGCATGCATATATGGAAGTGATAAAATATGCACATGAACCCAGCCCTTAGTACCTGTGCATATTTATCTTTCGATACCCATACATGTGGCACGGGTATGCCTACAGCCTAAGCCTGTGCAGATCTACATGTGAAACTCCAGTATCCATGTTTTTATCTGTGTATATGTCAGGTTCAGGCCTTGGGTGTAGGTTTGGTCATGAAAGTACACATACTCCCTAAGTGCTCTGGATGAATGTGCCCCTGTGTCCAGATATACCTATAGGACCTTGGGTCTTGGTGTCTATGAAAAAGTATCCCTGAAGACCAAGGCCTCATGGGAAGATGGTTGTGAGATTTACACTTAGCTGAGAGGTGTCAGGGGAACCAAGGAATGCACCTCCTCTAAGAATCCAGGTTTTGGCAGAGCCACAGGAGTAAACTTTGACAGCATTTGGTTCATCTCAAACATTATCATTTGGAACAAGGATTAACCTTGATAAAGCATTGCTTTCTTCCTTCAGTCATTCCCCCATCCCACCCCCTGGCCTCGTACTGAGCCATTTTAAGAGTTCTATGGTAACCCTGAGATGTATGTAAGAAGGTGAGATGGCTTGTAAGCCACTAATGTATGAGAGAGAGGTGCCAGGAAGCCAGCCTGTCAGAGCACGGAGAAGAGAGTCATGCATGATGCTTGCGAGAGAATTCCTACAGGCTAGACTGAAAAGATGCCCAAAATGGCCTACAGCATTGAGGAGAAGCTGGGCACGCAAATCCAGAGTCTGGGGACCAACACCAAGGTAGGGGGTAGGTGCCCAGACACCTGAGACCTAGGAGTGGGCAGTTTGACCAAGAAACTGTGTCTGGCCCACTAATCACTTGTAGGAAAACAAATGCCCAGGCCAAGAAGGGAACCAGAGATAGGGAGGCTTTGAGAGGATGGGTAGGGGAAATCCATGTTACTCAAGCATACCTTAAAGAATGGCCCAGGATCCCACAAGCCCCTAGTGCCTACTGTCTGCCTTTCCTGGGCCTCAGTATTCTAAATCGCCAAATGGCCAACATGCTTGCTACCAAGGCAGACATTTAGCCCGAAAGAGTAGCCTGTGGGGAGTGCATAGACAAAGTGGCTGCTCCCCAAACCCAGCCTCTCTCCTACTCTCCTGCCATTTTGTAACCTCTCCCTGAGGACAAGCCATGGAACTAGAGTAGGGTAGTCATAGCTCCCCACCAGCCCATTATGGGAGAAGCCAAGCCTGGTGGGACTGAGCTAAGAAAGAAACGTTCATTCCTAGTCCTACACCACACTGACCCACTTGGCCACTGTAGGGA
>NC_034613.1:2307808-2309404 GCF_900095145.1 Mus pahari | reverse complement strand
TTTTTTTTTTTTTTTTTTTTTTGGTTTTTTGGTTTTTTGGTTTTTCGAGACAGGGTTTCTCTGTGTAGCCTTGGCTGTCCTGGAAGTCTGTAGACCAGGCTAGCCTCGAACTCAGAAATTCGCCTGCCTCTGCCTCCCAAGTGCTGGGATTAAAGGCGTGAGCCACCACACCCGGCCCGAACTATCATTCTTAATTATGTGTTTTATCAGGGTTTTGAGCCTTGTTACTCAGTTATTCTGTCTAGTAGCACAATCCACTGTCCCACAAGCCACCGTCTTATATAGGAAGAATTATGAAAAGCTTTTCATAAAAAGATCTTTCACAAAGATCTTTCCCAAGGTGCCTTTTTAAAATAATATTTTATTCAGGGGGAGGGTATAGGGGACTTTGGGGATAACATTTGAAATGTAAATGAAGAAAATATCTAATAAAAATGTATTAAAAATAATATTTTATTGAGAATTTCCTACAATGTATTTTGAGCCTATTCCCTTACCCAACTCCTCCAGATCCACCCCTCCCTCCCTACCTATTCAACTTTCTGTTCTCTCTCTTTTTTGAACTGGTCAAGTCCAATTTGCTCCAATACACTTGCATGTATAGGTCGGCCCAGGTAGGTGCCTTTTCAAGGGAATGCTGTGTAGGTTCTAGCAGACCCTTAAGACTTATCTAATTCTTTTTGAGATTTGTGCCACTATATAGCCAGACTGGCCTTGGCCTGCCCTATCTTCCCATGTGTGCATGACCACTGTGGACTTAAAGCAGTAGGGTTTGTTTGTTTGTTTGGGGGTTTTGTTTGTTTGTTTGTTTTCCAAGACAGGGTTTTTCTGTATAGCTCTGGCTGTCCTGGAACTCACTCTGTAGACCAGGCTGGCATCAAACTCAGAAATCCGCCTGCCTCTGCCTCCCGAGTGCTGGGATTAAAGGCGTGCGCCACCACGCCTGGCTTTAAAGCAGTTTCTTTTCTTACCCCCTACCGCCCAAGACAAGCAAGTGTTGTACCACTGACCCAAATCCCCAGCCGAGGCTTATCTGATTCTACAGATTATGCCTTTATCTTTGAAGCCATAGAGTTAGACGTTCACCCTGCAATGCTAGCGATAGCCATTTATAAAAATGCAAATACACAAAAGTGGAGACACACAAGGATAGGTATCTATAGGGTGCCCTGGGATAGCACCTCTAGGGCCTTAGTTTGTACATTCTTATAGTAGGCTTTTTGACACTGTGTGCTACTGAGGACCTTTGAGCCATCTTTACGGGGAAGAGCAGTTGGTCTCCATGATTCTAACAGCTAGCAACTGGGGACCCCTGAGCCTGGACCCTGCTCTCTCTTTTTTATTATTATTATTATTTTCTTTATTTACATTTCAAATGCTATCCCGAAAGTTCCCTATACCCCCTCCCTGGTCCCCTACCCACCCACTCCCACTACTTGGCCCAGGCCTTCCCTTGTGCTGGGTCATATAAAGTTTGCAAGACCAAGGGGCCTTTCTTCCCAGTGATGGCCGATTAGTCCATCTTCTGCTACATATGCAGCTAGAGACACAAGCTCAGGGGGTACTGGTTAGTTCATATTGTTGTTCCACCTACAA
>NC_034613.1:2299796-2307218 GCF_900095145.1 Mus pahari | reverse complement strand
CAGTAGTACTATGTCCAATTTTCTGAGGAACCGCCAGACTGATTTCCAGAGTGGTTGTACAAGCTTGCAATCCCACCAGCAATGGAGGAGTGTTCCAGACAAGTCCCCAGCAGGAATGTGACCTAGCAGATTGAGCAGCAAAAGCACAGGTTGGCCAAATTTCTCAGCCAGGGAGCAGGCTATTTGGATCTAGGCTATTCCTGAGTCCTGCCTGCTGATTTTGTGAGAGACTGGGAGAGGATTCCGGTAGCTTGAGAAATCTCTTAGTCACAACTCCTGTCTATGACACTAACATGCCCTGACATCAGACAACCAATCTGGGAAATGGCACGGCAGCCTTACCTGACCTGACAGGCAGGAAAGCAGCTGTACTCCTTGATAATATGTGGGTGGCAAGGGGCAGAAACCTAAGAAAAACCAGCTTAAGGGAGAAAGGAATTAATTACAAGATGATAGGAGCAGCCAGAGCCAAGTGAGCACTCTATCTGAGCAGCTTGCCCAAAGACTCCTCAACTGGCAGCAGTAAAGGGGATGGGGGGTTGCTTTACCTGCAATTCCCAGAGCTCAGCAGACTTTCCCACAAAGTGCGGAGCCTCTGGCCACAGGCAACCTTGGATCCCTTTGTTCCCGTTTCAGGTCACGCGGTCTGGCTTGGTTCACTCATTTATTCCCAAATTTCATCCTCAGCAGTAGTATTTCAGGAGATAGGAAGAAAGAGGACCATGGTGTTTAAATAGGAGTTGAGTTGGCAACTAGAGTATATGCCTGCAACAATATGCCACCAATGAGTCGTTCAGCAAACCCACAGGCATTCCTGGTCCCTCTCCACATCAGAAGTCCTTGGTTTTATCCCACAAGTTGTCTCATCTCTTTTTGGCCCCAGAAATTCTGTCACCCAGGACAGATGGCAATGACTCTGTATTGGAATGGCAAGGAGTCTCAAAAGTGGTGAAGCATGTTTGTGGCAAAGACTGTCTATAAAAGGAAGGGAGTTTGTCTTCTGTCAGAATTTAGGGCAGTGCAGAAAAGAATCGGGGGTGGGGGGTGGATCTCTTGGGAAACTTCCTACTGCTCAGAAGACCTAGCTAGAGTTGCAAAGGTGGCAGAAAGAGGAAAAAGCAGCTCCTTCCTATCATGTCCCCATGCAGAGCAGATGGCTGTCCCTTCCCCTGTGGATCCATCTGTCCCTCTCTGAGTCTGGCAGCTTGATTCCGCTCTGACGCTGTTGTGTTATGAAAGTTTCTATTGCTATGATAAACATCATGACCAAGAGCAATCTGATGGGGAAAGAGTTTGTTTCCACTTATTCTATAGCACTGAGAAGTCAGGGCAGAAGTCAGGGCAGGAGCTGAAGCAGAGGCCAAGGAGGAACAGTTGCTTACTAGCTTGCCACCTGCACAGGAATGCCACCACCCACAGTGGGGTGGTCCCTCTCATTTCAATCATCAATCAAGAAAATATCCCAGCTGGGTATGGTGGTGCACACCTTTAATCCCAGCACTCGGGAGGCAGAAGCAGGCAGATTTCTGAGTTCGAGGCCAGCCTGGTCTACAAAGTGAGTTCCAGAACAGCCAGGGCTACACAGAGAAACCCTGTCTCGAAAAAACAAAAACAAAAAAACAAAAACAAAACAAAGAAAAGAAAAGAAAAAAAAAGAAAATATCCCACAGAGCTGGGTGTAGTGGTACACGCCACTAGTGTAGTCCCAGCACTGGGAGGCAGAGGCAAGCTGATCTCTGAGTTTGAGGCCAACCTTCCAGGATAGCCAAGGCTACACAGAGAAACCACATCTCAAAAACAAAAAGAAGGAAAGAAAAGGAAGGAAGGGGGAGGGAAGGAGGGAGAAAGGGAGGGAGGGAGGGAAGAAAAAAAGAAAGGAGGGAAAACAGGAGCCAGTTGTGGTGGCCCACACCTTTAATCCTAACTCTTGAGAGGCAGAGGCAGGCATATCTCTGAGTTCAAGGCCAGCCTGGTCTACAGGTCTTCCAGGACAGCCAAAGATACACAAAGAATCCCTGTCTCATAAAGACAAGAAAGAAACTGGGGCTGGGCGTGGTGGTGCACGCCTTTAATCCCAGCACTTGGGAGGCAGAGGCAGGCAGATTTCTGAGTTCGAGGCCAGCCTGGTCTACAAAGTGAGTTCCAGGACAGGCAGGGCTACACAGAGAAACCCTGTCTCGAAAAAACAAAAAATAAAAAATAAAATAAAAAACTAAAACAACAATAACAAAACCATCCTAGGACCAGCAAGAAGGCTGTAAAGACACTTGGCACTAAGTCCCACAACCTGGGGTTCATCTCCAGAATCCACATGGTAAGAGAAAACTGACTCCCCACGTTGTCCTCTGACCCACATTGTCCTCTGACTTCCATGTGTGTGCTGTGGCACACTCATGTACACACACACACACACACACACACACACACACACACTAAATTAATTAATTAATTAATTAAACCCTGATTCCACTCCAAGGTGTGGTCAAGGTGAAGGTTTTTGTTTTTTTTTTTTTAAGATTTATTTATTATATGTAAGTACACTGTAGCTGTCTTCAGACACTCCAGAAGAGGGCGCCAGATCTCGTTACGGATGGTTGTGAGCCACCATGTGGTTGCTGGGATTTGAACTCAGGACCTTTAGGAAGAGCAGTCGGGTGCTCTTACCTGCTGAGCCATCTCTCCAGCCCCAAGGTGAAGGTTTTCATTGAGGATCTGAGGGAGAGCCACAGCCAGAAGCATCTGGCAGGGTCCAGAGCAGACAGAGGAAGTAGTGAACCACAGACACACCTGGCCGTGAGGGGTGGAAGTAGTGAACCACAGACACATGGCTGGTACACTGAACCTGGCTGTGAGGGGTGGAAAAGAGCAAGAAAGTCAGACAAACATCGTGTGGCCAAAGGAGAGCAAAAGAGAGGATCAAAAGAGAAGGGGCAAAAAGAGGAGGGAGAGGGAGGGAGGGAGGGGCTGAAATAACAGAAGAATGAGAAGCTCCTGAGCTCTAGGGGAGGAGGGTGAGATACTTGTGATACCGGGAGCCTGGGGGCCAGCATGCACTTTAGTGTGCTAATGGTCACCACAGTAGCCATTTGTTCCTCCTTTGAGCGGTAAGGAAATGGCTCCTTAGGTAGAGGAGCCGAGCTGGGAGCCAGAATTTAGAGGAGTGGGAGTTTCCGTTGGACCTGACAGTCGGAAGCAAAGAAGCAGAAGGATCGGCAGTTTAAGGTCTTCATCTGCTGCACAGTATGCTGAAGGCCAACCTAGACTCTGTGAAACTTTGTTTCCAACGAGAACAAAAATGACCATCTTTTAGACCTGTGTCAGGGGCTCTGGGCACTGGACCTTATTGGCTCCACTGGAAGTCATCTCTAGATGTTACACCCTGACAGCAGCCAGGTTCAATACCGAGATCCCATTAGTCTGGAACGGGGCAACAGCATGCAGGTGCGGTGAAACAGAAAGCCAGAGGCAAAAACAGGCCCTGGGGCTACCCTAGTGCCATAGCATCCTGCTGCAGTTTGTCCTTTCTGCACGAACGCTCGCCAAGCAGAAAGAGGTCAGGTTGATGGAGTCTGGCAGTTTACACTCGCTGGGGCAGGGGGAGCGCAGTGTGGGCACTGGGCCAGAGATGGGTACTTGGGGAGATGGGCAGGTCAAAGGGTCCGTGGTGAGGGAATCCAGAAAGTGGGACAGGAAATTGGAAGGCTTTCTCAACCTCAGAGGTAGCATTATCTCAGAGGTAACACGGAGCTGAGCCTTGACAGAAAAGGCGTGAGCTCCAGATGAGAAGGGAAAAGATGGCCTTCCAGTTGGAAGGCACTGCACAGGCCAAAGCAGGGGGGTATCAGAAGAAAGTGTAGGCAAAGGAATGAGGTCTGCTTTGCTCCTGATAACAGACTCTGGGAAAGACACTCCATGGCAGATAGGGACAGAAGATAAGGATCTTTGGATCGTGGAGGTCTCACTACTGCATCGGACAGAGAAACTGGTGGGGCTGGGGACAAAGTCAGGGAGGTCTGTGATCCATTCTTGACCAGGATAGGCTTGGGGACCAGACCCTTTATTTTGGACATACCTCCCCTTTGTGGCTATTATCCATAGTTTCTACTCTCCACACAGCTACTAGTGTACTGTGGGACTTGAATAAGTCATTAAGGAACTAAGTATGGTGATGCACATCTGTAAATATACAACTAAGGAGGCTTAGCCCAACCGGGGATATAAAGTAAGCTGTCTAGACCCGAGTGTTTGGACCTGTTTCATAGAATTCTTTTCTTTTTTTATTTATTTATTCTATGTATATGAGTGCACTGTTGCTCTCTTCAGAGTCACCAGAAGAGGACATCGGATCCCATTACAGATGGCTGTGAGACACCATATGGTTGCTGGGAATTCAACTCAGGACCTCTGAAAGAGCAATCAGTGGTCTTAACTGGTCCACTGGTTTCTTAAGTGCTGGGATTACAGACATTTGCCAACCACACTTCGCTAATTCTTGAGATAAGATCTTCCTGTTTCCCAGGCGGGTTCTTGAATGTCTGACCTCAAGAGACCCCTGTTATCTGGGCATGGTGACACATTCCTGTTATCTCAGCACTTGGAGGCTGAAGCAGGTTGATCACTGTTGATTTTGAGGCCAGAGCTGTATAATAAACCGGGTGGGGGGGGGTGAGGAGGGAGCCTCCTGAGTACCCAGCTCCACAACCAGTCCAGGTAAGGATGTTTAAAGAATTGCTCTGGATAGGATGAATTGGTAAATCTATGGTTGTATGCCTCGCTACATCATGACAAGGAGATAGTAGAGTACAGGGGAGGCTAAAGCTGTAATCAGTAGTAAGAATGCTCCTTAGCCAGGGTTGCGGGGACTGGGCACATAGCTTAGCTGTGGAGTGTTTGCCAGACACACACAAGGCTCTGGGTTGCATCCCCAGCATTGCAGGAAGAAAGAAACAGATCATACCAGCAGGATTAGGAGATACATGGTCATTTATTCTTTTTGGAACAATGTTTATCTCTCTGTCCTCAGACAAGATTACAGACAGATCTTGTTTTTGTCACAATTTGTCATAGTCAAAAGGAAGCCTTGGGAAATCTGGGATCCTGCAGAGAGAGAGAAAAAAAAAGCTTAATCTCTAAAGCCGCCTCTAGTTCAGAGGCTTTAATTAGAACCCGAGACTTTATATATGTGCCAGGCAAATGCTCTAGCTAGCTACTCAGCCCCTGAGCCGGCTTCAAGTCATATACGGCTATCCACAGATGGCCACTTGCGTTGCTCAGCACATCAGACTTTAAGGTGCTGCCTCTGTGGGTGGCTTCTATGGCAGCATGAGGTCCTGTGTGGGAGGGTTGTAGGCACCATCCAAGGCTTCAACAATGTGATAATTGCTCTGCAAAAACAAGTCTTTGTGAAATTAAATCCTTCAATCTTCAAACCAACCTGGCCTATTAGATGGCAGCAAGAAAGACTGGTTTTTGAGGTGCTGAGATGGTTCAGCCGGTAAGAGCACTTACCATTCAACACCTCGCAACCAGAGTTCTGATCCTCGAAACCCACATAAAGATGGAAAGAGAGAACCGACTCCATGTGCCATGGCATATGTGCCTGCCCATCACACATACACACAATACATTTAAAAGTGATTTTAAAAGCCCTGTTTCTATTGGGCATGGTCGCAAACACCTGTACTGCCAAGTCACTGTGCAGAGGCAGGAGGAGCTCAGCCTCAAAAGCAGCTCCACTGGAGGACATTGTGTCAAGAAACCAGGAATAGGAGCCTGGCTCCAAGGTACAGTGCTTTTCAGACATGTTTTTGGCGCGCGCGCGCACACACACACACACACACACACACACACACACACAAAGACACACCTGAGCTCATTTACTTGGGAGCCTGAGGCAAGAGAATCTCTTCATCTCAAAGATTCAAAGCCAGCTTGAATAGCATAGATGCTTTCCCAGAACAGAAAGGAAGTATACGGTTTTTGTGGTTTTAGTGTTGGTTTTCAAGACAGGGTTTCTCTATGTAGCCCTGACTGTCCTGGAACTCACTCTGGAGACCAGCTTAGCCTTGAACTTCAGAGGTCTTCCTGCCTCTGCCTCTGGAATGCTGGAATTAAAGGTGTGTGCCACCACAGCCCAGCCAAGGTTTTTTGTTTGTTTGTTTCATTTTTGATTTGTTTTTCATATGTGTAATATGTAAGCCTTTGGTTAAGAAACAAGATGATGAGCGCCGGGCGGTGGAGGCAGAGACAGGTGGATTTCTTTTTTTTTTTTTTTTTTTTTTTTTTTGGTTTTGGTTTTTCGAGACAGGGTTTCTTTGTATATATAGCCCTGGCTGTCCTGGAACTCACTTTGTAGACCAGGCTGGCCTCGAACTCAGAAATCCGCCCGCCTCTGCTTCCTGAGTGCTGGGATTAAAGGCATGTGCCACCACGCCCGGCTGCAGGTGGATTTCTGAGTTCGAGGCCAGCCTGATCTACAGAGTGAGTTCCAGGACAGCCAAGGATACACAGAGAAACCCTGTCTTGAAAAACAAAAACAAACAAACAAACAAGATGATGTAAGAAAATAAACATGAGACAAGAGAGATGGCTTACTGTTAAAAGCACTTAGTGCTCTTCTGTAGGACCCGAGTTCAGTTCCCAGCACCCAAGTCAGGCAGTTTATAACCACCTGTAACTCCAGCTCTTCTGGCCTCTAAGAGTACCTGAAACACATGAGTCATTTGTTCAGACACATGCACATAAATAAAGAATGAAATCTGAGGCTGGCAAGATAGCTCAGCGGGTAAGAACACTGACTGCTCTTCCAAAGGTCCTGAGTTCAAATCCCAGCAACCACATGGTGGCTCACAACTATCCGTAAGGAGATCTGATGCCCTCTTCTGGAGTGTCTGAAGACAGCTTATATGTACTTACATATAATAAATAAATAAATCTTTAAAAAAAAAAAAAAAAGAATGAAAGCTTTAGGGGCCTGGAGAGTTGGCTTAGTGGTTAAGAGCATTTGTCGTTGTTGCAAAGGACCTGAGTTTGACTCCCAGTACCCACATGGAGGCTCACTACCTCCTTGGGCACCAAGTATGCATGTGATGCATAAACATACATGCAAGCAAAACACTCATATACATAAAATAGTAAAAGTAAATTTTAAAAAAATGATGTCAATTTTTTAAAAAATAAAATTTTCAGCCGGGCAGTGGTGGTGCACGCCTTTAATGCCAGCACTTGGGAAGCAGAGGCAGTGAATTTCTGAGTTCGAGGCCAGCCTGGTCCACAGAGCTACAGAGTGAGTTCCAGGANAGTCAGAGCTACACAAAGAAACCCTGTCTCAAAAAACCAAAAAAAGAAAGAAAGAAAGAAAGAAAGAAAGAAAGAAAGAAAGAAAGAAAGAAGAGAAGAGAAGAGAAGAGAAGAGAAGAGAAG
>NC_034613.1:2280432-2299211 GCF_900095145.1 Mus pahari | reverse complement strand
TTCTTCCCTACTCAGTGAGCAGCCACTCACTGTATAGCTCTGGCTGTCCTGGAACTCACTCTGTAGACCAGGCTGGTCTTGAACTCAGAAATCCACCTGCCTCTGCCTCCCGAGTGCTGGGACTTTGTTGCTCTTATAAAGGATCTTAATTCAGTTCCCAGCACCCACACAGTGGCTCACAACCACCCTTAACTTCAGTCCCAGGGGGAATCCAACACCCTCTTTTGACTCAGACACCAGGCACACATAGTGCACATAAACAAATGCAGGAAAAACACCCATATTTGAAATCAATAATTCTTTAAAAAAATAAAAGATGTATATACACCTATTCTTTATAAAACGAAATTGATCAAAGGGCCAAACAAAAACAAAACAAAACAAAACAAACCTATTGAGGTCAGTTCCTCAAGACAGTGGATAGGAAGAAGAAGAAAGAAATGGAGAAGAGTAATTCCAGCAATTGCAGCTCTGGTCAGGGGCTCTAGGGCATTTGTACCTATACAGGCTGTCGCAGGCCAGGCTGGGCTACATAATACCATATCTCAAAAATAAAACAATAAACCGGCGGCTGGTGAGATGGCTCAGCAGTTAAGAGCACTGACTGCTCTTCTGAAGGTCCTGAGTTCAAATCCCAGCAACCACATGGTGGCTCACAACCATCTGAGATCTGACACCCTCTTCTGGTGTGTCTGAAGACAGCTACAGTGTACTTACATATAATAATAATAAATAAACTAAAAAAAAAACAATAAACCTAGCTGGGTGTAGTGGTACACACCTGTAATCTCAGCTCTCAGGAAACAGAGTGTCTTAGGGCTTTACTGCTGTTAAGAGACACCATGACCAATGTGAGTCTTACAAAGGACAGCATTTAATTGGGGCTGGCTTACAGGTTCAGATGCATAGAAACTTTGAGACCTAGTCTCAAAAAATTCAAGGCTGGGAGGAGGAGACAGTACTTCTTTTTTTCCCGTCTGATTTTGCCTTTTGAAACCATCTGAATGTTTCATACACTTTGAAAATAAATAAAATAACCGACGGTGAAAAGGGGATATGAACGGGTGCACCAGCTGTGGAAAAAGGTATAGAGCTTCCTCAAGAAATTAAAAATTAACTACTGCCGGATAGTGGTGGTGCAGGCCTTTAATCCCAGCATTTGAGAGGCAGAGGCAGGCAGATTTCTGAGTTCGAGGCCAGCATGGTCTACAAAGTGAGTTCCGGGCCAGGGCTACACAGAGAAACCCTGTCTTGAAGAAAAAAAAATTAACTACTATATGATCCATTAATCTTGATACCATATATCCATATATTTCCAAAGCTTTTGAAAGCAGAGACCTAAATAAATGTTTTCAGTCATCTTTATAGCAGCCCAATGACCCAAAAGGAGAAACAAGCCAAATGTCCTTTGATGAATGAATGGATAAACAAGATGTAGTGCAGATGATGGCACACAGTCTAGCAAGCTGCATACTATGACAAAGATGAACCTAGAGGACATTACCCTAAATGAAATAAACCAGCCACAAACGTGCAAATATCATTATTCTATGAGGTACTTAGGACAGTCAAAATCTTGGACAAAAGTACAATGTAGGAAGGCAAGGGTGGTTGGAGAGATGGCTCAGTTCTTGAGCGTTTTCTTTTTTTTTTAAAGATTTATTTATTAATTATATGTAAGATGTAAGTACACTGTAGCTGTCTTCAGACACTCCAGAAGAGGGAGTCAGATCTTGTTAATGATGGTTGTGAGCCACCATGTGGTTGCTGGGATTTGAACTCTGCACCTTTGGAAGGGCAGTCGGGTGCTCTTACCCGCTGAGCCATCTCACCAGCCCCGAGCGTTTTCTCTTGCAGAGTTCCTGGCTTCAATTCCCAGCACTCAAATGATGGCTAACAACATCTGGAACTCTAGTTCCCAAGGATCTGATATCCTTCTCTGGCCCCTGAGGACAACACACACAAAAATAAACATTTCCCTTTTGATTGTTTCATTTATTTACATTCTAAATGTTGCCCCCCTTCCTGGTCCCCCTTCCAAGAGTTCTTCATACCATCCCTTCTTCCCTTTGCTTCCGAGAGGGTGCTCCCCACAGCCCAAAGACAATTACCAGGGGCAGAGGATAGAGATATTGAGAATCAGCATTTAAGTTTATAGNTTCAGTGTGTGAAGATGAAGAGTTCTGGAGATGGGTGGTAGTGGTGGTGATGGAGGTGATGGAGGTGCTGGTGGTGGTGATAGTGGGGTGGGAGTGATAGTGGTGGTGGTGATGATGGTGGAGGTGGTAGTGGTTGTGTAAACAACTGTGATTGTGCTGTACACCTGGTGAAGGTGATGGTGGTGGTGGTGATGGTGGTGGTGGTGATGGTGGTGGTGGTAGTGGTTGTGTAACAATTGTGACTGTGCTGTACACTTGAAGTCCAAGCTGAGGCGGTTGGATCATGAACTCATGTGTGACCCAAGGAGCTATCTCAGAAACAGTATGTTCAGTGAAGCTTGGGTTGCAACTCAGTTATGAGTACTCTGTTAGTAATTCAAAGCTCTGGGTTCCATCCCTAACACTGAAAAAAAAATACACTGTGCTCAGTGAAAGAGAAATATATATGAAGGATCATACATTGTGCATATTAGTCTGAGTTCTTTAAAGGAAAAGAAGTGATAGAATTACTAGCTATAACAAACGAGGATTTCATTAGCTTCTGTGATACATACAGGCTGGGTGGCGACCAGCACACTGGAAGCTTGAGAATCTGTTCCATCCATGAGTTTGTATGTCTCTGCAGTCCCACTGTGGCACTGAAATCCTGGAGATTCAGGACAGACCCACCCAGAGGATTAGCTCTTATTTAATTCAAGATCAATCGTAATCACGGTAAACAACAAGATTGCCCATCACATCCCTCTTATATAAAATACCCAGAATAAATAAACTCTGGTGCCTGGGTTGGTGACACATACCTTTAATCCCAGCATTTAAGGAGTGGAGGCAGAATGATCTCTGTGAATTTGAGACTAGTTTGGTCCACATGGCTCCAGCACAGCCAAGGGTACATAGTGAGACCCTATTTCAAAAAAGAAATTTATAGATAGTAAGAAATTAATAGTGGCAAAGTGTTGTCAGTAGGAGATGGGAACTGATCACGAATGGGCATAATACTTCTTTTTTTAATAAGTATTTATTATATGTAAGTACACTGTAGCTGCCTTCAGACACACCAGAAGACGGCATCAGATCCCATTACGGATGGTTGTGAGCTACCATGTGGTTGCTGGGATTTGAACTCAGGACCTTTGGAAGAGCAGTCAGTGTTCTTAACCACTGAGACATTTCTCCAGCCCGACGTTTCTTTTTCAAGCAATGGAATGTCCTAAAATTAGATTGTGGTGAACTTGGTATTTTGTTTATACTTTGTAGAGAAATGAAGGCTGTGCACACACTAGGCAAGTGCACTAAATCCCCAGCTCTGTCCTCACCTCTTTTTAAAACCATTTTCTTTTAGTTTGGTGTTTCTGAGACTGGCTTTTTCTGTGTAGCTTCAACTGTCCTGGAACTCACTCTGTGACCTGGCTGGCCTCAAACTCACAGAGATCCACCTGCCTCTGCCTCCTGAGTGCTGGGATTAAAGGCATGTGCCATCATGTCCAGCCTTCTCTCTCATTCTCTCTCTCTCTCTCTCTCTCTCTCTCTCTCTCTCTCTCTCTCTCTGTCTCTCTCTCTCTTTTTAAATTTATTTATTTTGATTTTCTGGGTATGAGTGTTTTGCCTGCATAACCTGTTATGGTCTACCCCTTCCGGACCCAGAATAGCTGTGGTCATTTGGTTCCATCCCTGTCAGCTATTTCATATTGTTGTTGTAACATGCCTGCTAGTTATTGAGACAGTGAAGTAACTTGGCTCAGAGCAAGGACATGCTGTTCACATACCCTGTATGTTCTGAATGTTCTGTATGAAGTTTGCTAATCTTAAGAAATTCCACAAAGCTTTACGTAGGACCCATCAAATCCAAGGTCACTATGAACTGTTATGTCTGAAATACCTTGAGTCAGGGTTGACCGCCAGGCAGCACTTCCTACACCCGTGTATGAACTCATGATTTGTATGGTTTTTTTTTTTTTCCTTTATAAGCTGACAGAAAAAGATATCCGTTGTCATAGTTCCATATCCGTGGCTTGATCAGTATTAGAGTGTGCATTCAATTCACAGAGATCGAGGCTCATATGTTTTGCGTGATAATTCCTGAACCCCAATTCTGGGAAACTGGAGATTCAGATAGCTGTGAGCTGCCATGTGGATGCTAGAATCTGAAATTAACTGCTGAGAATTAAGAGAAAAATACTGCTCTTCCAAAGGGCCTGAACTTAATGGTTTTCACCACCTCATTATAGGGAGGCTCACAGCCTTTAGTAACTGTAGTGCCAGGGGATCTGACACCCTCTCTTGGCCACCTCCCACAGGAGTCATACATATTTGGCTGACTTATGAGTAAACATGTATTTAAACTTTGTTGTTGTTGTTGTTGTTTTGTCTTTTTGAGACAGGGTTTCTCTGTGTAGCCCTGGCTGTCCTGGAGTTAGCTGTGTAGACCAGGCTGACCTTGAACTCACAGAAATCCACCTGCCTCTGCCTTCCAAGTGTTGGAAATCAAAGATGTGCGACACCCTGCCAAGCAACTTTTCTCTTTTAATGTGGAAAACTGAGCAGGGCAATGGTGGGGCATCTCTGTGGTGCCAGTTACTCGGGAAGCAAGCCAAGGCAGGAAGGGAGCTTGGGAGAGGCCAGATGCTTTACACTCAAGATGCTTCATTTTAGAGAACCCGACCTAAGT
This sequence comes from Mus pahari, assembly GCF_900095145.1. NCBI lineage: Eukaryota > Metazoa > Chordata > Mammalia > Rodentia > Muridae > Mus > Mus pahari. The sequence goes on along the minus strand of NC_034613.1, from coordinate 2,294,384 downwards.
TTGAACTCAGCTAAACTAATAGGCAGGTACCTAGCAATAGTTTCCAAGTTACACCCCCCCACCCCTGTCTCCGCCCTGCTGCCTCAACAAAACCCAAACCTGGCTCTTGTCTCTAGGCTCACCCCCAACAAGACCAGCATCTCCAGGTTATTCCCCCAACAGATCTGCATCCCCGGGTTACAAGCCCCCATCCCCTACCTAACAAGCACCAATGCAGAGGGAAATAGAAATTAAGGGTTTGTTTTTAAACCATCGCATTCATCTATATCGCAAATGATATCCCACTTCCCAGTTACTCCTCCACAAATCCCCCAGAAATTAAGCTTATGATATGACTCCCAGCACCAGCCAATTATGTTAAAGGCCATGGTAGCTCTCCAATTAGATGCTTAAACACACACACACACACACACACACACACACACACACACACACACACCTGTTTATAGACTTCTATAAAGCCTTGCCCAGATGTTCAGGACTCCCCACCACCAATCCTCTCCTGAGTGATGTGGTGCTCTGGGGGACCCGAGCTAGCTCAAACAGAATAAAGATCCTGCTGTGATTCGCATCAGATCAGCTCCTGTCTGGTTTTGGGGAATCACTAACCCTTCCCTGGCACTATACTTGAACCTAGGAATTTGGGGCCAATCTAGCAAGATCTTATCTCTACAAAAGCAAGTAAATACTAGTTTTAACCTGTCAATTAAAATAGGCTTATGAGTGCTATATAGAATGGCCTTACGATCCCAGCTATTCCATGTAAAGGAAAGCTATTATAAACCAGGTGGTGGTGGCACACACCTTCAGTCCTAGCAGTAGGCATGCAGAGGCAAGCAGATCTCTGTGAATTTGAGGCTACAGAACAAGTTCCAGAACAGCCAGGACTATACAGAGAAACCCTGTCTTGGAAAAAAAAAACAAGCCCTTTTATCTTATGGCCACCATCAGATTAGACATTGCCTCTGGCAAGAACCTCCAGTAGATGCTAAATCGGAGTGTGTACTGTGAAGTTGAGAAACAAATTGCACCATCTCCAGTATCTCCTAAGAGTTGGAGATAGCCTAGGCAAGATAAGGAAGTCTTGTTTTTTAAAAAAAAAAAGGGGGCTCCCAGGAAGATACTACATACAAGGAAAAGTACATGTGACATGGAGAAACCTGTATGATACTGCCTTAATCAACTGACCAATGCAAATACCAACAGTATTGAGACAAATCACTCTCTTGTGCCTCCTGATAACTAAGCACACAGCATCACCTTTGTGGAATTCTTGCCCTAAATACATAATGTAAATCTAATCATATCAGATAAATCCACAATGAAGAACATTCCTTTCATGAACTGACCTGCATAAACATCCAGACAAACAGAAACAAAACAAATGGGAAAACCCACCTAGATCTAAAAGATAAGAAAACACTGAGGCTAGCCAAGCAGTGGTGGTGCATGCTTTTAAGCCCAGCATTTGCAAGGCAAAGGTAAGGAGGGTCTTTCGGGAAAGCCAAAGCGACACAGAGAAACCTCGTCTCAAAAATGAAATGAAATAGAATAAAATGGAGACCAAAACCAAAATAAAACTACTAGTATAACACAGCTCCTGAGCTAGGGTTCCCTCTTTCTTATTCAAGCACTTGAGTGGTGCAGGCAAGAGGGTCGTAAGTTTATATTCAGCTATAGATTGAGTCCAGACTGGGATACATAAGATCCTGTTTTAAGAAAAAGGACAGTTCTTGATTCAAAAAAAAAAAAAAAAAAAAGTAGAGAAATCCCTTAGAATTCATCTTATTTATCCTCTTTATTTTATTCCTGGTGGGTTCTGAATCCCTATGAGAGTAGAAAGAACTTTTCTGTGTTTTACCAATAGGGAAAAACAGAACTGAAACTAGGTCTCTGATCTCTTGGTCTTTTGTCTGCTCTAGTAACTTTGTAGAAAACAATTTACTAATTTGATAAATGGCTAAACTAACGAACAATGCTATTTACTAAGCATATATGAGATATGTCCCCCCCACTTGTTTAAGGTCAGTGTGTGTTCTGGGAGAGAGAGAGAGAGAGAGAGAGAGAGAGAGAGAGAGAGAGAGAGAACACCAGGTTAATGTGCATATGTTTAGGCTAGATATATTTCTCATATTGATTATTATCAAGTTCTGTCAAAATTCATTGTGTTTTTAAGGTGGACATTTTATAAAGTACACTATGAACAAATAAACTGCAGCTTCTGTAGAAAAAGAAAAAGAAAAAGGACAGGAGGGGGTGTCGGGATGCTGTTGAGATGGCTCAGAGGATAAAGGCTCTGGTTGCCAAACTGGCTTCTGACCTCCGTACATCTATCATGGCATATGTGGATCCATCCTCCCCATCGATAAAATTTTTAATCAATTAAATTAAGGGAGGTTGGAGACATAAGTCAGTGGTTAAGCGCACTGGCTCCTCTTCCAGAGGACCTGGGTTCAATTCCAAACACCCACACAGCAGCTCAGCTCACAGTTGTAACTCCAGTCTCAGGATCCAAGGCATTCTCCTGACCTGACTTGCAAGGTAATAAATCAATTTATTTATAAATAAATTTAATGAAATGGAGCTGGGTACAGAGGGGCATACGTTTAATTCCAGGCAGAGGCAGGCAGATCTCTGTAAGTTCAGGGCCACCGTGTTCTACACAGGTAGAACAGCCCAAGTTAAACAGTGATACCCTGCCTCAAAACAAATAACTGAATAAAAGAGGCCAGATGTGGGGGTGCTCACCTTTAACCTCAGAATTCAAGTGGCAGGAGTAGTGAATCCCTGTGAACTCAAACCAGTCAAGACTAGTGAGACTCTGCCCCCATCTCCCCACAAAGGCATGCAAATCTAGTTAAGATGTACAGACTTTGAAGTACAGGATACACACACACACACACACACACACACACACACACATACACACTTACCATTTTAGATATTGTCTGCTCTGAATTGCCTGTTTGCTTCCACTATCAATTGTCTGGTACGTATGAGTTTTTCTCTTCTTATTGATTTGTACATGTTTTCTATATGGCCCAAAATATAGATATTAGTTCTCTCTCTTTCTTTCTTTCTTTCTTCCTTTCTTTCTTTCAAGTTCTTTCTTTTTTGAGACAGGGTCTCACTACGTAGCCCTGAAAAGCCTGAAACTCAATATGTGAACCAGGCTGGCCTCAAACTCAGAGTTTGCCTCTCTCTGCCTTCTTAGTGATGAGACTAGAGGCAGGTGCAGCCATACCAGCTGTATTCTACTGCTATTTAGATTACTTTTATGTATGAGTACATACCACAAGAGTACTGAGGAGTGAGCCGGGCGTGGTGGCACATGCCTTTAATCCCAGCACTCAGGAGGCAGAGGCAGGTGGATTTCTGAGTTCGAGGCCAGCCTGGTCTACAGAGTGAGTTCCAGGACAGCCAGGGCTAAACAGAGAAACCCTGTCTCGAAAAACCAAAAAAAAAAAAAAAAAAAAAAAAAAAAAAAAAAAAAAAAAAAAAAAAAAAAAAAAAGAGTACTGAGGCGTTACAGATGGTTGTGAGCCACCGTGTGAGTTCTGGGAATCTAGGTCCTTTGCAGAGTAGCAAGTACTCTTAACCATTGAGACGTCCAGCCCTGTATTACTTTAGAAGAAAGGTCGTTGTATTTGTGCATCTAGCTGATGTAAATATTTATGTTTATTTGCATATATACATACCCATGGTGTTGATTTTTTTTTTCATTTGTGAACATGACTATTAATTTACGCCATTTGAATACATGTTAAAAAGCTCAGCGGCTGAGCATTTACCTAGAAAGCACAAGGAGGCCATGGGTCGCATCCTCAGACCTCAGGGACAGAGACTGGCAGTTTCTCCAAACCAAGAATTGCTAATCCCGCCCTTTTGTTTAACAGAAAGGGACGCCGCCCAGAGTGAATGGGCACAACTTCCTTAACTCCATACAGCCAGGCATTAATCTTATTAGAACCTGTTTTCCTTAGCTCCTGGGGTCAGGATGAGGTCAAGATTGACCTGGGTGTGTTTCTCCGTTCACATTCACATTTGGAGCTAAGCCCCCTTAATGCCCTATAAGTGCGCCTTAGGGGAAATGGGCTCTTCTTATGAGTTGAAGGTTTCATCAGCCTAAGAATAGAATCAAATGCCCATGACTGTATCGTAGGTTCAGTAGAGAATAGTGCTGCACAAACCCTTTTGTTGATACACAGAAACCAATACAGACAGATCTTTATCAGATCCTGGGTTTTTTGGTTTTTTTCCTTTTTTCTTTTCTTGCGCGTGTTCTTAGCCTCCTTCTAGTTTCTTTACAGGGCCCATTCTATTGAGGAATTAAGCAAACAAATTCAGTTAATGATAAACCAAATGCCGACTACTAACCCTTAGGGGGTCGATAAGGCACTTAGTGAGTGTTCCTTAGGTGACATAGTCATTACGGACAAAAGCTTCGATCTGTACCCTGGGGCTAAGGAACACTTGGAAATTCCTTCAGATTCCTTAAGAGATAGAAAAGGAGGAACAGCGGCTTTTTTTTCCAGCTGTGACAAGGGTCCCACCAGTATGTATACAAGAGGGACTATTGGGGCAAGCATTTGGCAGAAAAGGGGCTAGCCCCCTCCCTATCTTTTCCATTTTGATTCTCAAGGTTTATAAAATAATCATTAGGAAGTGTTTTCTTGGAAGTTGGGAAATTCTTGCGCCCCGAACGTTCCTGAGCTGGAATGGCAAGTGGCCTGAAAAAGGCACCGGTGAGCCTTCTGTGCGGCGCCGACGTGCTCCAGCGCCCCGCGCCCCTCAATCCTGCTCCTCCTCCTCGCGATGCTCGGGCTCACTCCTCCTGGTCCCCGCCCCGCTCCCGCTTTCGGATTGGAGGAACTCAGCTGCTAGCCCGCCCCGGGATTTAAAGGGCCCGCTCGGCCGCGCCGCCCTGGGAGCCACTGCTGGTCCCGGCCTTGCGGCCTGCGGGGGAGGCTGCCCGGAGGAGGTGGCGACAGTGGCAGCAGTGCGCGTCCCCGGCCCCCAAGACCACGGCTTCCTTTCTGCCAGGTAGGTCTCCAGTAGTGTGCGCGCGGTTCCCACGTTCCCATCCTTAAGCTGGCCTGCGGGGCGCGGATCTATACCCCTTGTCCTGGGACCTCGTCCGCATCACCTATAGGACTCCCTCCCTGCTATGTTCCCTGCCGGCACTTCCACTTTCCTGCAGTCCCTCGACCAGGGCAAGGCTTTGTTGCCGGCTTTTTGCTGAGTAGGGTGAGATGAAGCTCGCGGAAGATACATCCATACAAGGAGAGATGCACACGGCCCCTAAGTGTCACAGACTCCCCCTTTCTGCACTCCACATTGAGTGACTACCTTGGAAACCAAGGAGCCCACTTCTTCCGCCCCATTTGATATATAGGTCTAGAATGCATATCATTTTTATCATCATTGAACCGGACTGTTAACAGCATTCAAGATACACAAGGTCCTTCATTCCCTGCAGGTCACAGTGCATCCAGAACACCCACTGATATCACAGTTGGTGGCTCAGCCCCATGTACCTGATATTCATATCCTCCCCAAAGCCTTCCAGTAGCACCCTGGGGGGTTGGCAGCCCCAAGCTGAAGTCCTGAGTGCTCAAATCCCAACCTTGATTGTGGACAGCACCACGGACATCTTACTCCCTCTGTGTCCTCCCTTTGGCAGATCCATCTGTCCATCCATCTGTGTGGGTCCACAATGGCCACCTTCAGCCGCCAGGAATTTTTCCAGCAGCTACTGCAGGGCTGTCTCCTGCCTACTGTCCAACAGGGCCTTGACCAGATCTGGCTGCTTCTTACCATCTGCTTCGCCTGCCGCCTCCTTTGGAGGCTGGGTAAGTGCCTACCAAACTGTGTTCCACCACAACCGATTTTATCTTATCTGTGACATTCATGGATATCAAACTATACCTTATACCCCACCACATCTTACCATGCAACATCCTGCAATGTCAAAGCAGGTCCCTACAGGTCGAGCCCCATCATATCCCATTAAGCTAAGCCCCAATTCCACCACAACACATCCTTTACATACAGCCACCTCAAGCCACACTATGGCAAGCCACATCCTGTTAAACCAAGACATGACCTTCAGCATTCCTGCACTCTGGGATGATGGGATCCGGAGCTGCCTGTGTTCCAAGGTTATCCGTCAGATCCTGGAATGCTGGTGTTACAAGTATCCTATCCCAAAGCATCGTAGTTACTAAGGTATGAAGAGTCTGCAGACATTATGAATGTCTATAATCAGGACATTGTGAAATTCCTGGATTCTTCGATTCTATAATGTTCCTGCGGTCATAGCAAAGTCGATATCCAAATGAGAAAGTTCTGAAATCCCCAGGATTCCTCTAGAATACAGGCATTTGTGAAAATCAAAGGTTCTCTAATCAACTCTTTCCTCTTCATCTTAAGTGGGTGCTTTCTCCCCCCCTCCCAGCTTTATTATTTTGGTACATATCAAAGCTACTGAAAAGCTGAAAGAATATTAATATACATTTACATATAAAAGTCAGTCACCCTGGTTTCAGTTAGCCACAATAGACTGCTCTGTCTTCCTGCCTATCTATCCCGCCCTCCTCTTTCTGAATCATTTCAATAACCTGATGGCATCACGACCCCTCACCCCAAGTCCTTCCGTATATGGTCCTTGAGAACAACCCCACCCCATACAGAGCCCTAGCCTCATCCATCATCCCCACCCCTGTGACATTTTAATATGGATGCAATCCTGTCCAACATCAATTGATAATTTTCCTTTCAGGGTCTCTGAAATGTCCTTAGTAGATGTTGCTTTTTAAACCCAAGCCTTGCCACACGTGCCAGCTCTCCAGTACCAGCTTTGGGTCCCCTTAGACCCCAGCATGTTCTAGGCTTTTGCCCAAGTCCTTCTTCTCTTGCCAGCCTACCAACCTCCTGCTTCTTGTTTTCCCACCGTCTCTGTCTCTCCCTCTCCCTCTCCCCCTAAGGGTTACCGTCTTACCTGAAGCACGCAAGCACCGTGGCAGGTGGCTTCTTCAGCCTCTACCACTTCTTCCAGCTGCACATGGTTTGGGTCGTGCTGCTGAGCCTCCTGTGCTACCTCGTGCTGTTCCTCTGCCGACACTCCTCCCACCGAGGCGTCTTCCTCTCCGTCACCATCCTCATCTACCTGCTCATGGGGTATGGGTGTGCATCCTCACCCTCCCCTTGTTGGCAGAAGGCAGGCGGGGGTCCCCAAGGCCTTGATGAAGTGGTCCAAGATAGGATGGCATGAGATTCTAAGAAAGTGAAGGAGTCAGGGACCAGAGAGGGTGACGAGTGTCCCTGAAGGAGACCTGAAACATGTGTCCTTCCGTGAGGCTGTACAGGATAGGTTGAACATGGGCTTCCCCTGGAGGAGGGGGTCCTGGGGATTTTTTTTCTTAATGTGTTATGTGGGTTAGGAAGGCAGAACCCCTTCAAAACCTCGGTGACCCCGGTAGTGTCCAAAGCCCTAGGAGGCATAGGCCCAAGACCGTCACCTTTTTTCCTCAGTGAGATGCACATGGTGGACACCGTGACATGGCACAAGATGCGAGGTGGGTAGCTCTCTGCCCTCCCACCTGCCCTCCTCACCTCCTGAGAGCCCTCCTGGACCTTCCCCTTCATAAACCAACCACCATACAGCGCAGGCTTCCCTTTCCCCTGACATCTTCGTCTCTGTCTCTTTCTACCTGTCACTGTGTCTCCCTTCTCCTCTCACCTCACACGTGGTGCACCCTATCTTTCATGGTGACATGCTTTCTTATCCATACACTTGACCATGGGCCCCACACATAGGGGCCCAGATGATCGTGGCCATGAAGGCGGTGTCTCTGGGCTTCGACCTGGACCGGGGCGAGGTGGGTGCAGTGCCCTCACCTGTGGAGTTCATGGGCTACCTCTACTTTGTGGGCACCATCGTCTTTGGGCCCTGGATATCCTTCCACAGCTACCTACAGGCTGTCCAAGGCCGCCCACTGGTGAGCTCCTGGGTGGCCAGGTGGGCAGGGACTGTGGGAGCCGCCATGGGGCAGTGCTCATGGATCCTTGATCCCACAGAGCCGCCGATGGCTGAAGAAGGTGGCCCGGAGCCTGGCGCTGGCCCTGCTGTGCCTTGTACTGTCCACTTGTGTGGGCCCCTACCTCTTCCCCTACTTCATCCCCCTCGACGGTGACCGACTCCTTCGCAAGTGAGCACAGCCTTCAAGGCCCCCGTGTAGCAGTGAGGGGGTTGGGTAGAAGGCTGGGTCTTCCCAATTCTGAGCCTGTCTCTTAATGCTTCTGTCTGTCTTCTGTTACTACAGCAAGAAACGCAAAGCCAGGTAAATGAGGGCAGGTGCTGAGGGCAAGTGGGCTGACCAGGGCTGGGCCAGAGCCTTGGGCCAATTTGCTTCCAGACATCTGAATCTGACTGACCATCTACCCCATTACCGCACAGAGACCAAGTGTGTCTGTCTGTGACTCCATGTGTGGCTGACACTCCAACACTATTGTGTCTGGATGTCCTTCTGTTGTACCACTAGAAACAAGTTATGTGACTGGAATGGGAAGCGGCAAGTGTGTATTAGTTGGTGACTCCAAACTGTCTGTGACTCTGGATAATTTGACTTGTTTGCCTGTGGCCACTGACTCGCCTGAGTGTGGGACTGAGACTCCTGGCTGGGCTATGCCTTGTCAGTGGTGGGCTTGTGGGGCTGTCACTGGCGAGGGTAAACCTCGGTCAGTGACACTGGCTTATCTGTAACTCTGGTTTGCCTGTACAGCATGCAGTGTGCCCGCTTATGACTGACTCTGCCAGTTTGTCTGCCTTCTCAGACCCGCTTGCTGCTACCTGAGTAAAGGATTGTGACAAGCTGTGAGCCTGTGTCTTTGTTTGCCCAGGACTGTATCTGGCTGTTTGCTAGCGGTTTGATTGTGTGACTTTCTTCCCGTACTCACTGGCTCCTGGTTCTGTCTGATACTGAGCAAGACTCCAAACAGTAGTCGGGCAGTGGTGGCGCACATCTTTAATCCCAGTGTTCGAGAGACAAAAGCAGACAGAGCTCTGAGTTCAAGGCCAGACTGCCTGATCTATAAAGGGAGTTCTGGGACAGCTAGGGCTACACAAAGAAACCCTTTCTCAAAAAAAGAAAAAAGGAAAAAAAAAACAACGAAAGAGAGAGGTGGGAGGGGAGGGAATCACTTGACCAGTGTCCCTGAGTTAAACAGCCGGGCACAAAACTCAGGCCTAATCCTATCTATGTGCAGTATGCTCTCTGCTTTTGACACTGTCTGGGAAGTTGACAGTGTGCGCGTACAGTGAGTGTTTAACTGTCTCTGTATCTCACGACAATTTGATTTGATTTGTCTTAGAAGGTGACAAAATCTGGTTAGAGAGCTGAGAGGCTGATGAGAACCTTTGGCTGTGTGGCCATTTTAGTGTGTAGGGCCATGTCATATACCAGCTTGCCCATTTATTTGAGCCCCATGAAACCCATCACCTGACAGTGTGTGTGTGCGCGCGTCATAGTCCGCTTCTTTGGCTACCGTGTTTCTGTCTTATCTATGAAGAACTCAGGCCAACTTCCAGGCCCTCTCTGACTCTCTTTTCTCTCTTCTCTGCTGCATTCCTGACCCCTTGGGGCCCTAGGGGCACCATGGTAAGGTGAGTCCATAAGGCCGGGGTGCCATGAAACATGGGGGGTATCGTGTCGGGGCGCAAATGTAATGCCTCTCTTCCTGGCCCTTCACAGGTGGCTACGAGCCTACGAGAGTGCTGTCTCCTTCCACTTCAGCAACTATTTTGTGGGCTTTCTGTCTGAGGCCACAGCCACATTGGCCGGGGCTGGCTTCACGGAGGAGAAGGACCACCTGGAATGGTGGGGAGGGCTTTGGGGCCCCTTCTCCCACAGGGTGCTGCCTGTAGGAACTGTAGGGCGGTGGGTGGTGCTCCTGGGAAGGGACCAGTCAAGACAAAAAAGAAAAATCATAGCAGCTGGGTAGCTTGAGATTCCAACCGTAATGGAATGTCTGTTTTTGCCCACAGGGACCTGACAGTCTCTAGACCGTTGAATGTGGAGCTGCCCCGGTCCATGGTGGAAGTTGTCACAAGCTGGAACCTGCCCATGTCTTATTGGTTAAATAATTGTGAGTCACCCAGTCACCACTCCAGAATAGTTGGTGACCCGAGGCCTTTCATACATTTGTACAGCAAACATTTACTGAGCAACTACTGTGTGATGGACACTCAAGCTGCACCAGGGGCTGTTAGTGTATTTCAGTTTGTAGAGTGTTTGCCTAGCATTCACGAAGCCCAAGATTTGGTCCCTAGCACCATATAAAAACTGGGCGTGTACTTGCCTGTAGTCCCAGCTCTATAGAGGTAGAGGCTAGACAGTCAGAAGTCCAGGGTCAGACTGGAGAGATGGCTCAGTGGTTAAGAGCGCTAACTGCTTTTCCAGAGGTGCTGAGTTCAATTCCCAGCAACCACATGGTGGCTCACAACCATCTGTAATGGAAGCCAATGCTCTCTTCTGGTGTGTCTGAAGACAGCGACTGTGTACTCATGTAAATAAATCTTAAAAAAAAAGAAAGAAAGAAATCCAAGGTCATACTCAGCTGCATAGAGCTGGTTTTTTAAAAACTTTTTTTTAAATTTATTTATTATATATAAATACACTGTAGCTATCTTCAGACACCCCAGAAGAGGGCATCAGATCTTATTACAGATGGTTGTGAACCACCATATGGTTGCTGGGATTTGAACTCAGGACCTTTGGAAGAACAATCTCTTAACCTCTTAACCTTTGAGCCATCTCTCCAGCCCCTGCATAGAGCTGTTTTAAGTCAGCCTTGGATGCGTGAGATCCTGTCTCAAAAATAAGATATATTAGGGACAACAAAACCACACAACATTTGCTAACCTGGTAGAACTGTCAATTTGGAGGGTGGATAATAAATAAGAAAGATTATTATCAGTAAGTCAGGTAGTGGTCAATGCCACAGTAAATCATAATGATGCTGAAACAGGAAAGAGGGAGTGGTCTGGGAATTATCAATAATTTATCCAGGGAACGTTTCACTGAGGAAAGTGAAGGAGCAAGGAGTGTGGGGGAAGGAATGGAACAGATGGTGAGAACAGCAGGTGCAGAGGTCCTGAGGTGGGAGTTCACCTGGTATATAGGAGAGACAGCAAAACAGTCATTGGGGGAATGGGGACGTGGCTCCATGGTGGGTCATCGCAAGGTTCGGAGTTGCATCCCCAGAACTGTAAGATTTAAGGTCTTTGGGCAGACTCAGGGAGGGGTAGTAGTAGGACATTAGTTCAGAGAGATCCTCAGAGGCTCTGGGGCCTGAGACAGTCACTCTGGGCAAGGCTGGGATCCTAGGGGAGTCATTTGGATATTGGATCATAACTAAATCCCTTTGGATTTTTTTTTTTTTTTTGGATTCCTTTGGCTCGATGGAGGGAAGTGGAGGGAAGATGGATGGAGGGGGAAGGCAGTGAGGCAGTGAGGCCCACCCACTGTAGCTGACTGAGGATTAGCAGTAGTGGTGGCAACAGCCCGTGGTGCGAAAAGGGCTTCTGAAGGAAGAAGAGCTGTTTCGATTTGCCAAGAGTGTGACTGTGTGGGAAGATAGAACTTTGCCCTGAGGACCTGGAAGCCTGCAGGGTTGGCATTGGCTGACCTTGGGAAGTCTGACTTAAGCAGAGTAGAAGACTGGGAGTTCATTTTCATTTTCAGGCTTGTGACAGTTGAGGGCATCCTAACGACGTTATCCCGAGGGTCCCCTACAGATTATGGCTATCATCCTACCTGTGACTCTGGAAAAGCTGGCGGGAGTTCCAGAAATCTTGACCTGTATTTCTCCCACCTGCAGATGTTTTCAAAAATGCCCTCCGCCTGGGGACCTTCTCTGCTGTGCTGGTCACCTATGCAGCCAGTGCCCTCCTGCATGTAAGCAAGACAGACCAGGAACAAGGGAAAGTGGGTGGGGCGGGGATTCAGAGCCTCCTCTTCACTCTCCATGTCCCCTTGTCCGGGTCTCTAGGGCTTCAGTTTCCACCTGGCTGCTGTGCTGCTGTCCCTGGCATTTATCACATATGTGGAACATGGTAAGTGCACACAGAGCCCAGCACAGTACAGGTGGAAGGTTCATGGGAGGCTGGGGCTAACCTTTCCATACTGTCCAGTCCTCAGAAAGCGCCTGGCTCAGATCCTCAGTGCCTGCATCTTGTCAAAGCGTTGTCTGCCAGACTGTTCACATCGGCATCGCTTGGTGAGGGTTCATCGTCGGTAACCTTGTACCTAACACTGCCCTTCAAAAATGTCACTTCTTTCTCCATCTTGTATCTGTCTCTGGGTATCCAGCCTCCTCTTCTGGTGCCTGAGCCATCCCTAAAACCTCCCCCTCTATTCACTGGCATCTGTTTCTCTAACAGGCATTTATTGAGCACCTGCTGTATACTCACCTGGCATTCGTTTCCCCCACTGAACATTTATTGAGCACCTGCTGGTTCTAGGTGCTGGAGACAAAGTGGTGAACTAAAGCAGGCCAAAGTCCTGGCCCTGTGGGACAAAGATTTTAATTGGGGAGACAGGAAAGTCAGTCAAGGCTAAGAATAGCTTGTGAGGTTGCGAGTTGCACTAAGCATAAGGGGACACGGACGGGACATATGGTGGTGGTGGTTTCCCTTTACACTGGAAGGTCAAGAAAGCCTCCCTGGATGAGTTCTAAGTAAAGAAGGGAAGGGAGGGAAGCATCTCAGGAAAAGGGGGTACCCAGTGTAAAAAGCCCCACCCCAACATGGGCCTCTGAGCAACAGTGTGGCTTGTGCAGAGAGTGAGAGGGAAGGGAAAGATGGGCCCTCTAGGTCAGGGCGGGATTTGTTTTGGTTTTGTTGTTGTTTTCATTCTGTTTGCCATAAAAAAAATGCAGACAACCTCACATTTGTCTCCCACCCGGCAACGATGCTCATCACCATAACCCCACATTCTTGCTCCTCTGCCTGAACGCTCGCATCTCCCCCAACCTGGACGCCCTCGTGGTTACCAACACCCTCGTCCTTGGATACCTCTGAGCTCCCATAAGAGACTCCTTGAACCATCTCTTTCCTATCTTGGGGTACCCTGGGCATCTTGGGACCCACAGTGCCTTGTGTTCCCCCCTGGGCTTCCCTGCACAGGTGGTGGTGGGGGACAGTGACCAAGTCCAGCTGCCAAATATATCCATCTGTCCCCCACAGGGCCTGGGGGTACGAGCCTTAAACTTGCTCTTTGGGGCCCTGGCTATCTTCCACCTGTCCTACCTGGGCTCCCTGTTTGATGTCGATGTGGACGACACCACAGAGGAGCAGGTGAGGTGGGGCCCTGGCCTGGGGGGCGGGGACTAGGGATGGCAGTTACTGTTTGGGGGAACCTTGAAGGCCAAGGCAGTGAGAACAAGCCAGGACCATGTGTCTTAGCTTGTACAAATGCCTTCCTTCATCTTCGCACTGTCTCTCAAATTCAGTCATACTGCTGGCTCTTTCCTTTGACTAAACTGCAATATTTACTTACTTACCCTCTAAATTTCATTCTACTGCAATAGAATACAAAATCCAGGCTTTTCTCTCTCTCTTTTTTTAACTACTAGGAACTGAACCCAGGCCCTCCCTCATGTTAGATACATTTGCCTATACCTCCTAGCCCCAGGTTTTACTTCTGTTTGTAGCTTTGATTGAGACAGGGTCTCAGGTATTCTAGGCTGGCCTCAAACTCAGTATTTCCCCAAGGCGGTCCTCCTGCCTGCACTTCCCAATGGGTTGGGATTACAGGCATGCACCACCACACCCAGTTTTGTGGTCTGCTAGAGACCAAACCAAGAGATGCAAGACGTGTAAGCACTCTACAGTGTTACACACCCCAGCCGTGTGTGTGGGTGTGTGTGGGTGTGTGTTTTGTGGGTGTGTG
>NC_034613.1:2272788-2280337 GCF_900095145.1 Mus pahari | reverse complement strand
GAGGAGAGGAGAGGAGAGGAGAGGAGAGGAGAGGAGAGGAGAGGAGAGAAAGAGAGACTGACTCATGTAGCCCAGACTGGTCTCAAGGCAAGGATGGCCTGTGAGCCCAGCAGCATTGTCACCTGTGCAACATAACTGAGACCCTACTTTGAAAAAAATTCTCAATTTGAAAATTAGTTCATATGGCTTTTGAAGAATCTAAAATTTGCTTTTCTTTTTTTTTTTTTTTTGAGATAGGATGACATTGTTCCAAGTCTCAAACTCCGTATCTTCTGTCTTAACCTCTCCAGTAGTTCAGTTTTTAAATTTTGTTGTTGTTTTCAAGACAGGGTTTCTCAGTGTAGCCCTGGCTATCCTGGAATTCACGATGTAGACCAGGCTAGTCTCGAAGTTCTTTTATTTATTTTTATTTATTATTATATCTAAGTACACTATAGCTGTCTTCAGACGCACCAGAAGAGGATGTCAGATTTCATGATTGGATGGTTGAGAGCCACCATTTGGTTGCTGGGATTTGAACTCAGGACCTTTGGAAAAACAGTCAGTGCTCTTAACTGCTGAGCCATCTCTCCAACCCCTATTTTTTAAAAAAAAATGATTTACTTATATAGTTTATGTATATGGGTATTTCGTCTGCATGTATGTACACCACAGGAAAACATCATATCACATGGGACTACAGTTACAGATGGCACCATGTAGGTGGTGGAAATTGAACTCTCCCACTACACTGGACCTCTGGAAGAGCAGCCAACATACTTAACTGCTGAGCCCTCTCTCCCCAGTTTTAAAATTCTTAATTGAAAATAAAATTTCATGTTACTTTCCTAATTACAAACATTTAAAAAAATTTTTTCATTCAGATTGAGTGTAGAAAATCTGAATTTGCAGCTAGGCACTCAGGAGGCAGAGGCAGGCCTTGTCTCTGAGCTCAAGGCCAGCCTGGTCTACAGATTAAGTTACTGGACAGCCAAGGCCACACAGAGAAACACTGTCTTGAGACAAAAAGATTAGCCGGGCGGCGGTGGTGCACGCCTTTAATCCCAGCACTTGGGAGGCAGAGGCGAGGAGGCCAGCCTGGTCTACAGAGTGAGTTCCACACACACACACACACACACACACACACACACAGAGAGAGAGAGAGAGAGAGAGAGAGAGAGAGAGAGAGAGAGAGAGAGAGAGAGAGAAACAAAAAGATTACATGTGTCAGCCGTCAGTCCCACTTTGGTTTCTTTTTAGAGAAAATGTCGCTCTTTGCTTCAGCCTTTGCTTCAGCCTCCCAAATCGACATTACAGGTGCACACCACCACATCAGGCTTTACCACTTCTTAAAACAGTTCAGTGCTGGCTGTGGTAGAACATGATTTTAGTCCCAGCACTCAGGAGTCATAGGCAGATGTATTTCTGTGAGTTTGAGGCCTGCTTGGTCTACATAGTAAGCTTCAGGCCAGTCAGGGCTACACAGAAAAACCCTGCCTTGAAAAACAAGACTTTAGGGCTGGAAGTATAGCTCAGTGGTAGAGTCCTTGTCTAATTACCATGCTTGGAATGTGATCTTTAGCACCCTAAAACAAACCAAAAAGTAAGTATTGTAGAGACTCACTGTAAAATGTCCACACATTCATTTTTATTTTATTAACCCACTTCCTCAAAGCATATGAAAAATATGCACTCTATATTTTAATTTCTTTTCCCTAGTTTGTTTCCCCTTGAGACAGGGTTTCTCTGTGTAGCCCCGGCTGTCCTGGAACTCAATCTGTAGAGCAGGCTGGCCTCGAACTCAGAAATCTGCCTGCTAAGTGCTGGGACTAACGTCTGGCTTCCCCCAATTTTTTAAGTACACAGTCTTCCTTTTTTTTTTTTTTTTTTTTGAAAGAATTTGTCAGGGTTTACTTTGCCCCTTATTGGTAGACACTCAGATTTCCAGTGGTTTCATATACAAATGACTTCAGGGATCAGCATGGCCTATCACATCCAGCACATTTTCAAAATAACTCTTTTTGGTGTGCTGGAAACAAAACCTGAGGCCTCCCCATGTCGACCCTCCCATCAAGCTGTATACTCAGCCCCTTAAAATGATCTTTAAAGAAGAAGAAACCAAACTGTATCTGGTCACCCTTGATAAGCACCTAGACCCTTCTTTTACTCAGGAATATGAAATACCAAAGATCCCTGGGCAAAAGATGGGTTTTCCTGAGCCTCACTGTCCTTGTTGAATTTCAAAATCATGACTTGTTTCTCTCCCACAGGGCTACGGCATGGCGTACACTGTCCACAAGTGGTCAGAGCTCAGCTGGGCTAGTCACTGGGTCACTTTTGGATGCTGGATCTTCTACCGTCTCATAGGCTGAGGCATATGACCATCATAATCCCCTTCAATACCCCTCCTTAGGGTGCCAACTCTGATGGGGGATGAGAAAAGACCCTTTCTCTACTCCTTGTCCCTTATCCATTCTTGAGCCCCAACACCCCTCTACACAACATAGGAACACACACAACCTTTCTATGCCTGTCAATCCTCACCCCGCCACCAGGCAGGAAGGGGGTGGTCCTTATTGGGGCCAAGGAACGGTGGATACTTGGGAAAGCAGAGAAGAGCAGATCCAGGACCTCCGCGCCTGCCGACTCCCTTTTTTATATGCGTTTGTTATTGTCAAATAAAAGTAGAACTTACACAACAGGCTCGTTTTTTCACTGATCCGAGGGGAAAAGGAGAAAGCAAAGAAATCCCACCACAGATAAAGGTTTGGAAACTGAAAATCGAGGAGAGGGAAAATTGTGATCTATTCGCGATGAATTCAAGATGGTCTGTGATTGGTTAATGAGTCTATGATGGCGGGGACCTGGTCCTGCTTGCGTAGAGCAGGAACAGATTTTGTGGGGGAGGCTTAGTAATACATCATGGAGAATTGGGGGATCCCTGTTCTGATTGGTTCATCAGATTCGGACAGGGCGGGGTAGAGCAAGACAGATGAAGGGTTGATGCCTGCTGATCGTAGGTAATAATTAAAATGACAGTTTGAGATGATCTATTTTCTGACTGAATGCTGACGAGGTCTGTTTGCCAACTTGTTTACCGTCATGCCTTCTGTTTGGCTTTTAAGAACTGGCACGGCTGAGAGTCTCTACACCAACTGCTCAGCAGGAGTGAGGGTTTGAAGGTGTCCCATGCTGTTGGGACTGGAGAGTTCTGAGCTCTGGTGGGCGCTAGGTTTGTTTGTACTGAATGTAATCCACCTGTCATATTCTCTTTGCATTTGGGCTAAGAATGGGTCCGAGAACTGATTGGTTGCCTAGAAAACTTAGAGGACCACGCAACTCCGGTTCACTAGTAAATGTTGAGGGTTTCAAATTTCAGCCTCATCTTGTGCGATTGATAAGAGGACAGAGAAATTGAAGCTCAGAATAGCATAGATTTGCTATCGGCAGAAAGCGCCCACCGACCTTGGAGGTCTCCACCCCACTCCTGACTCGGTCTCAGCCAACAGGGAAGATGACACCATAGGCGAGGACAGGGCCTGCGACATACGGAGGACTCCTATTGGCAGAAGCCACCTTCTCCACTTCACTATTGGTCCGCTCCATCGGGCGGGGAAGCGCGAGAGCTGAGCGGAACTGGGGCTATTAGGGAGCCTGCAGGTCTTCCTGGAAAGTCGCAAGCCTGTGTTAGGAAGTCGCCCCGCGATCGCGCCGCCAGGGGTGAGTGCCCTCCGCCAGCCAGTTTGTCCGAGTCCCTCCACGTGCCCAGACCCTCCACGACAGCGGTTTGCCTGCGAGCCCTGCCCTACCCTGCGCTTGCGCGGGACCCGGGCCCTAAATCGGTTGTCCAGACGACGGAAGACTCGCCCTCTCGTTGGGCAGCTACAGTGGAGGGTTCTGGTTGTGATTGGTGGTCTCTGGGCGTAGTTTTCCTTTCTCTTGTTTAGCGCCGCCCGTGAGACCCCCTGCCTTTGCTACTCCTGGCTTGTTACAGGGTGGCGCACTGATTGCCTGTAGTCTTGCTTTTGAAACCCGGTGCTTGGGGCCACAGCTCGGATTCGTAATCTCTGCAACCCCCGCGGGTGGGAGTAGCGTCCAGTTAAATCCCAGCCACTGGACCCTACAGTGCACCCAGGCTACATTCCTGTGTCTTTCCAACAAACTGAGTCCCAAAGTGCTAGGACCTGGCTTGGTAACAGTGACTCGCCCACCAGACTGTTATCATACCCTGACTAGCAACAAGAAGTACAACTCGGTGATGCTGGCAGTGCATGCAGTCTGATGATTCCTCTTTAGAGCCTCAGGAGCCTCTGCCTAGGTGCACCAGCGGCCTTGAAACCCGCTGTGTAAGAAAATGATAGGATGTATCACAATGAAGCAAAGTTAGAGTTTCTTAAAGCAGAAAGGCAAGCTGCACTTGACAAAGGGAAGAAGGCACCTAGGCGCCCAGCAGAAGGCTGACTTGGAGGTCTTGAAAGCTACTTAATGTCGAAGTTTGTTTGAATGTAGTATCTTGCTATTTAGTTCTGGCTACCCTGAACTTTCTGCCTCCCAAGTGCTGGGATTAAAGGCGTGTGTCACCATGTCCGGCTTCTCTGAACTTTCTATGTAGACCAGGCTAGCTATGGCAATCCTTCAGCTTCGGCCTCCAGAATGTGCTACTATGAAGTGTCATATAACTGAGTGGGAATGTTAAGAAAAGTGTGTGCTTGTGTACTTTTTTTTTTTAAATGCACTGTGCTTGAGGACCAGATTTCAGTACCGACTTGCCGGTGAAGACAGTAGAGAAAGCTTGTTTGGTTTTGTTTTTGGTTTTTGGTTTTTCGAGACAGGGTTTCTCTGCGTAGCCCTGGCTGTCCTGGAACTCACTCTGTAGACCAGGCTGGCCTCCTCCAACTCAGAAATCCGCCTGCCTCTGCCTCCCAAGTGCTGGGATTAAAGGCGTGCGCCACCACTGTCCGGTTTAGAAAACTTGTTGATCAAAGAAATCTTTATACATGTTTGTCAAGGACATTGGATTTGAGCCCAGTTTTGACAGGTTTGTGCTGTTTTGCAGAAGGGTTTATAGTTCTTTTACAGGTGACCTTGTCAAATACATCAAAATCTCTGCCTTTACTACCTGGAGCATGAGGAGGACCTTTTTCCTTTTCATGGCTACTCGATTTTCTAACTAGCTCTCCAGTTACAAGCCAGGCCTGCTTCTTGTTGCTATACTTGCCAGGGGCTTCAGACAAGCCTCTATTCTTTATAAGGTTTCAGATCTGAGCTATGGTCCCTTTTTAAGATTTATTTTATTTTATATGTATGAGCATTATGACTGCATGTATGTATGTGCCCACAGAAGCCAGAAGGTGTTGGATCCTCTGGAACTGGAGTTAGCAATGGTTGTGAGCCACCATGTGGTTGCTGGAAATTGAGCTCAGTACCTCTGAGTTCTTAACCTCTGAGCCATGTTTTCAGCCCCACCCCCCCCCACCCCCCACCCCCCCCACCCCGCTTATATTCTTGACCTGGAGCAGACCCATGCAGGCCCTATACTGGCTGCTTCAGTCTCTGTGAGTTCATGTAAGCTTTGCTCATGTTTATTCAGATGGCCTTGTTCTCCTGGAATCCTCCACCCACTCTGGCTCTTACATTCTTTCCACCTTCTCTACCCTGGCATGCCCTGAGCTCTGAGCAGAGAGATTTGATGGAGACATCCTATTAAGAACTACATATTCCAAGACTGTCTGTCTTCTCTGTCTCTGTCTCTGTCTCTCTGTATTTCTCTCTATCTGTCTGTGTCTCTCTCTTTCTCTCTCTCTCTCTCTCTCTCTCTCTCTCTCTCTCTCTCTCTCTCCCCCTCTCTCCCTCTCCCCACCTCTTCTTCTGAGACAGAGTATTATTTTGTAGCCCTGGCTAACCTGGAACTCACTGTATTACAGAGATCTACCTGCCTTCAAGGTCTGGGCCTCATTGCATAAGTGCATGTAACACCAGGTTCAGCTAAACTTGGTCTTTTTAAAATCCAGGCTTGGGGGCTGGTGAGATGGCTCAGTGGGTAAGAGCACCTGATCGCTCTTCCGAAGGTCCGGAGTTCAAATCCCAGCAACCACATGGTGGCTCACAACCATCCATAACAGGATCTGACTCCCTCTTCTGGAGTGTCTGAAGACAGCTACAGTGTACTTACATATAATAAATGAATAAATCTTAAAATAAAATAAAGTTCAGGCTTACAAGTCAAATAATAGATACAGTTTGCTTACATTTCTTGTTGAAAAGTATTTGGATTTGGCTTATCTCACCACGTGCTTTGTATTTGCCCAGGTTTTTCTGTTCCTTTGTCCTCCGTTTATGTACGAAGCTGCCAGCGGCCCATAGAAACATGACCACCAATATGGTCCCCTTGCACCCGTACTGGCCTAGGCACCTGAAGCTGGACAACTTCGTGCCTAATGACCTCCTGTCTTCGCATATCCTGATTGTCCTATTCTCCATCTCCGGGGGCCTAATCGTGATCACGTGGCTGTTGTCTAGCCGAGCTTCCGTTGTCCCACTTGGAGCTGGGCGGCGACTGGCCTTGTGCTGGTTTGTTGTGTGTACCTTCATTCACCTTGTGATCGAGGGCTGGTTCTCTCTCTACCATGACATCCTTCTGGAAGACCAAGCCTTCTTATCCCAACTCTGTGAGTCCCGAGTTCTTGTATTGTGGGAGGGGATTTTCTGGGTAGAGATTCACTTTGATAATTACCCACTCACCAATGCTCTCTCTTTTTCTCTAATTCTGTTAACTTTTTTTTTTTTTAAAAAAAAAACCCTGAACAGTTGTTTTCTGTGCTGGGATTCTTTATTCTTTATTTTTAAAATTTATTAATTTTTAAATGATTTATTTTATGTATATGAGTACAGTGTAGCTATCTAGACACACAGAAGAAGGCATCAGATCCCATTATGGATGGTTGTGAGCCACCATCCATAACAAGATCTGACTCCCTCTTCTGGAGTGTCTGAAGACAGCTACAGTGTACTTACATATAGTAAATAAATAAATCTTTGAACTCAGGACCTCTGGAAGAGCATTCGTGCTCTTAATTGCTGAGCCATCTCTCCAGCCCAAATTTATTAATTTTTACTTTGTGTTTATGAATGTTCTGCCTGAACATAAGTGTTTATGCCTTGTACATACCCATGCAGGCAGGAAGAAGGCACCCAATCCCCTGAAACTGAAATTAAGGAGGGCTGGGCTTTTCTTTTTAATCTTTCTTTTCTTTTTTTTTTTTGGTTTTTCGAGACAGGGTTTCTCTGTATAGCCGTGGCTGTCCTGGAACTCACTTTGTAGACCAGCTTTCTTTTTTTAATTAATTTATTTTATGTATAAAACACTGTAGCTCCTGATATAGCGGCCACTTGTGAGGTTATGCCAGTGCCTGGCAAACACAGAAGTGGATGCTCACAGTCAGCTATTGGATGGAACACAGGGTCCCCAATGGAGGATCTAGAGAAAGTACCCAAGGACCTGAAGGGGGCTGCAACCCTGTAGGTGGAACAACAATATGAACTAACCAGTACCTCAGAGCTCATGTCTCTA
>NC_034613.1:2262552-2271518 GCF_900095145.1 Mus pahari | reverse complement strand
GGAACTCACTCTGTAGACCAGGCTGGCTTCGAACTCAGAAATCCTCCTGCCTCTGCCTCCCAAGTGCTGGGATTAAAGGCGTGCGCCACCACGCCTGGCGAATTCTATATTCCTGACAATGTCTTTTTGGCCCCAGGAATAAAACTGCTATGAGCATTCTATTTTTACATGTACATACATGTGTGCATATACATATACATACACACAGCTGTTCTCATTTACCTTTAACTATAGACAGGTAAATGGCTGGCTTTTATGGTAGCTATGGTTACAGTTTTAGGGGCAAAGCTCAGCACTCTAGTGCTTACTTGGCACATTCAAGGCCCTGGGCTTCATTCATTAAGGCTGCAAGAGCACCCTACCAAACTGTTTTCAGAAATGATTGTACAGTTACAGTCCCATCATGACAGCAGAGTTCTGGTTCCTGCACATCCACTTGGTGCCATCACGTGTTTCCTAAATTAGTCCCTGTAGTAGATGTGATGGTTTTAATGTGCTTTTCCTTGAGGACTAATGATGCTGTGAGCACCTTCCATATGTTAATTGGCCATTTGGAAATTCTTTGGGAAGAACCTATTTAAAGCCCTTGCCTGTACTGGGGTTATGGTTTGGGAGAGGTGTTGGGAATACAACACAGGGCCTCAGACATGTTCTGTCAGTGAGCTACGCTCTTGGATCTTCCAATTAACTGCTCACTCTTTCATGCATGTGTTCATACATATGTATGTGTTCATATGTATGTGTGCACAAACTTGCTCTGTCCCCCTCCCACCCCCACCTTTCACTTTCCATCTTCTATTTTTATTTTTCAGACGGAGTCTCATGCAGTCTGTGTTGGCTTCTAAGTATCTATGTAGTTAAAGGATGAATTTGAACTTCTCATCCTCCTGCCTCTACCTCCCCAGTGCTAAGATTACGGGCATGCACTGTCACGCCTGAGCCACACGCTCCATCATTTATACCTCCTTCTATACTGCATACCATGTAACCTCAGCAACATTGTTCCATATCAGCCTTTACACAGACTATATAAACACACACCTTAGAAGCAAAAGTACTACCTCCATTGTACACAGTATTATAGCATTTGCTATCTTACAGTGATTATCATAGATACAAGTTCTATTTCCTGGCTTAATTCTTCATGTATCTCTGTTTCCCTCAGGGAAAGAGTATTCCAAGGGAGACAGCCGATATATCCTGTAAGTATTTTGCCTCTGTTAGTGGAAACCTGCATTGGTTTGTGACAATGGTGAGTTGGGGGCATTAATGAGAGCACAATGATGCTAGTGTCCTCTTTTCTCTTGCAGTAGTGACAACTTCATCGTCAGTATGGAGACTGTCACAGCTTGTCTCTGGGGACCACTCAGCCTATGGGTAGTGATTGCCTTTCTCCGCCAGCAACCCTTCCGCTTTGTCCTACAGCTTGTGGTGTCTATGGGTGAGAAAGCCTATACCTGGCACTTCCATGGTTACTGGGGGAATCCATAGACACAGGCACATCCCTGTGGGTGAGCTCTCCTAAGTGTCCATTCAGGGATGAGACATGCTGAATTATAGGGTCCTTGGAGTCCTGATACACCTAAATCCCTGTCTGTGCTTGCCTTTCCAGCCGCAATATATATTCCTCTTCTCTCTCCATCAGAGTTTCCTACAAAGGTTACATGATATATTTGATGCTGCCCAACACTCCTGGGTCCCCCAGAACCAGGCCCCGGAGTGTTAGCTTTCATTTGTTTGCTTACTTGAGCTCTCTTTCGTTCTGAAATCCTGATTTGTTGTCACGCATTCTAGGATTTTAAGCTTGCCTTCAGTTCTATTATGAGCTGCCCTGAGTTGAAGTCTCCATGCTCTTGCTGGGTATGGAGGTGCATGGGTATGTGCTTATAATCCTGCCATTCAGAAAGCTAAGGCAGGATGATTGTGCGGTGGAAGTCAACCTAGGCTACATAGCAAGTCTCTCTCTCTCTCTCTCTCTCTCTCTCTCTCTCTCTCTCTCTCTCTCTCTCAAACACACACACACACACAGGTGGGGTGGGGTGGGGTGGGGAGGGAGGGAAGGTTGGGGAGAAGAAGGCAAGAAAAGAAAAAAATCCCCCAAACTCTTGATTTCTGAAATGTGTACCTCGTTACGTCTGATTTCCAGCTTTGGTTTCAGAATGTGGGTTGAGTTCTTTGAAGAATTGCCTTGGGGGATGCCATGGAGTAGAGCCTGGCTTGTCCTCCTTGTCCTCACGAGGACTTTTCCTTCTCTTGCCTCCCACAGGCCAGATATACGGGGATGTGCTGTACTTCCTGACAGAGCTACGCGATGGATTCCAGCATGGGGAGCTAGGCCACCCTGTTTATTTCTGGTTCTATTTTGTTGTCATGAATGCTATATGGTTGGTGGTACCAAGCATCCTTGTGCTTGATGCCATAAAGCATCTCACTAGTGCCCAGAGCATGCTGGACAGCAAAGTCACGAAAATTAAGAGCAAGCATAACTAAAGAGCCAGAAGGTGGGCTGAGTCCCTGCTCATGAGGCGCTCTCCTCACTTCCCAGAAGACTCAAATCCTCTTCCCCCTCGCACAGGTTGGAGGGTCAGAACTATCGGACTTGTACCACTCAGACCTGATGAGTGAGCACACAAAGGGCCAGAGTCAGAAAAGGTAGGGAACAAGCTGAGCTACTGCCAGGAACCAGAGGGAAAAGATGGAAGAGAAGGTGGCAAGTCCGTGATGGTGGCAACTTCCAAAACCAGGAAATAAAATGTCTTTAACTATAACACTGAGAGATATTTAATTACTAATCCCAGAAATGTCATATAACTAGCCCCACGGATTTCTCCCATTACTTCACCATCCGTAAACGTCCATCATCACATACATCTACCATGTCTGCCCTTTACAAACCCTTAACACTGACTGACTCCACACACGGTCATAATTTACCCCATAGAACCTAGAACTCACTCTACAGACCTCCCTTCAAGATCACGCTATCACTTACCCCATAAATCCTTCCAGTAACCTCATAGTCTTCTCATATAGCTTGGCTGCCTAAACAAAATGATATGGAGACTTGTAAGCAACAGATATGGCTGTTCTCAGGACTGGAGCCAGTTAGTCAATGTGTCAGGAGGTTTGGCTTTATTTTTTGTCTGAAGTCTCTCAGATGTTCTCACGTCTCCCCGTGTCCCCTGATTCTGCTGTTTGTATTAGAACAACTTTCCTCTTAGGACCCCATTCAGATTGGATTAGGGTCTTAGCAAGATAGTCTCATTTTTATCTTAATCACATCTTTTAAAAGACTCTGGCTCTAAGAGTCTTGGCCACCTTCTCAGGTTCTGGAAGTGAGGACTTCAGTATATGGACTCGAAGAGGACACAGTTCAGTCCATACATCCCTGCCCTCTGGACTCCCTAAATCCATGTCCTCCTTGCATGCAAACTTTGTTTATCCCATCCCGCATCCTCAAATCCTTTGATCATTCTAGAATCACCTTTTCAGAGGTGAGGTTGAAGTGCTAGAGATCAAAAAGAATCCAGAGTCTGAAACAAAACGGCCTGTATCCCTGGGCCGTGTCCGTCACTCATGAATGGTCTTTTTCATTTCGTTTTGTTTTGTTTTTTTGAGCCATGGTCTCATTATATAACCTAAGCTACTGTGGAACTCACTATGCTAGGATTGGAGGTATATGCCACTAAGCCTAGCTTTTGGCTAGTTGATTCATTCATTCATTCATTCATTCATTTGGAGACAAGGTCTTGCTATGCATTCCAGGCTGATCTTTCCATGAAACTCAGGCTGAAGTTGAACTGGTGATCTTCCTGGCCCTTCTAACTCAGTTTCTCCAGTAGTGATATCATGCTTGTGCTACAATGCCTAGTTCCCTGCATGGATTTTTAAAAAACTATACCTTTATTCTAATGTATCCTGTGCACCACAGTGTGTAACACCTGTGGGAGCCAGAAGAAGGTAGCAGATCCCCTGGGACTGGATGGTTGTGAGCCACCATAGAAGTGCTAGAAGAGTTGCCAGTGCTCCTAACCCCTGATCTCCTCTGGTATGGATTTTAACCCCAAGACTCACCTGAATAAGCATAAGAGGTGTGAGTCACCCTGAGGCAAGAACTCCTGTTTTGCAGTTGAATGGGGAAAGAGGAATAAAAAGGAAAGGACATACTGCTTCTAGGTATGGTGGAGGAGAAAGTTTATTGTAGAGATGCAGGAGAGCAGAGGCAGAGATATCTGGGAGAGTCTAGAGTGGCCATGACCAGACTGAGCTGGGCCATTGGAGAGACAGGGATAGGGAGGGAGAGAGGGGAACCAGATGCAGCAGCTAGGAGGACAAAGGTACAAAAGAGGCAGGTAACCAAATGGCTGGATCATATAGGGAAGAGCAGCCCAGTCCCCGACCGGAGAGGGTGGGGTATGCCTGCCACACCCTGTAACTGGTAGGGACTGAGGGACACTGGGCAAACCTGGCAGCTAGGTCTCCTTTGATATGTTAAGTAGGCACCTCAGCCTTTTGTCCCTGGTTTGAAAGTTAACTGCTGTGAACCTGTGAAACAAGATGAGTGTTCTGTTTACAAAAGGCAAAGGCAAAGCCAGCAAGCAGTAGGGCACACCTTTAATCCCAGCGCTCAAGAGGCAGAGGGGGACAAATCTCTTGCGAATTCCAGGCCTGTCAGAGCTCCGTAGTGAGCCCCTGTCTGGGTTGGGGGGTGGGTGGGAGAGCAGTGGAGAACTTGAAAGGAGAAAGGGATCATCACAGGTTCCAAGTAAGTTAAATGTCCACTCTGTTCAGTCTTGGCATGGTTCTCTGTCTTCTGCCTTTGAACCTACGGGGAACAAAATGTACTCTCAACCCTGGGTGGCAACTTGTCCCACTAAAACCGAGGAACAGCCTGCCTTTCAGAACTAAGGAGTAGACCATTCTACCACTGGAATCCTCGTTGCACAGCCTGAAACCCCTCCTGTTCTATCCTATAGAAGTTATTTTGCCCATCCCCATCTCAGCTGTCGGTCTGTGCTGGTGTTATCCCACCTCTGCTCCTGGATTCAAATAAGATAGCTGCTTAGATCCGTAAAATATACCCAGCAATGACTTTTATGATTGTCTAGCCATCTAACCACACCCTTGGTCTTTCCTCTAAAACACCTTCCTGGTTTATGCATTATGGGTTAGGCTAAAAATGTTCTAAATCCTGCTCTCCTTTTTTTTTTTTTTTTTTTTTTGTTTTTTTTTGGTTTTTTTTTTGAGACAGGGTTTCTCTGTATAGCTCGAGCTGTCCTGGAACTCACTTTGTAGACCAGGCTGGCCTCGAACTCAGGAATCTGACNGCCTCTGCCTCCTGAGTGCTGGGATTAAAGGCGTGCACCACCATGCCCAGCTCCTTTTTTAAAGAAAAAACAAAAAAATTTCCAAAGCAGAGTTTCTCTGTTTACTCTGTCCTGGAACTCTGTAGACCAGGGTGACCTCGAACTTACCAAATGCTTGGATTGAAGGTGTGTGCCAGCACCACACCCTGCTCCATGCACTTCTTTTTCTTATAAATATATATTTGTGTGTGTGTTTAAAGATGTATTTATTGTTATGTATGTGAATACACTGTTGCTGTCTTCAGACATACTAGAAGAAGGCATCAGATGGTTGTGAGCCACCATGTGGTTGCTGGGAATTGAACTCAGAACCTCTATAAGAGCAGTCAGTGCTCTTAACTGTTGAGCCATCTCTCCAGCCCCCAAACACTTCTTTTTCAATTGCTCTGTTCCCATTCATATTTTTCTATTGCAACAAGGAGAAACCAGATTTCAGCACTTTTCCCCTTTTTTCCTTTCTTTTTGTGTGCTTCTTTCCCTTTGTTTTCCAGATAGGTTCTCATGCTGTGGTCCAGGCTGGTCTGGAACTAATTATGTAGCCAGACTTGCCTACTATTCACGGCTGTCCTCTTGCTTCAGTCTCTTGTGTGGTGGGATTACAGATATGAGCAACATTCTTCAGTGCATTTCTTAGGAATCTTGGCTAAAAAAAAATCCAAGTTTATCACACACGAGTTCTACCTTTATTGGAATAAAGTCAATCAAGTTCTTTGCGTTCCTTCCGGTTTCTGTGTGTTCCTTAGTTCCATGTCAGATCTCAACAGAAGCACATGTAATGGCCATGGGTTTACTAAGTCTTTATTTTTTATTGTTTCTTAAATTATTATTATTTTATTTTATGTGTGTGGTTATTTGGCTTGCATGTATCTTTGTGCACCACATGCATGCAGGGCCCACTGAGGTCAGAAGAGGATATTGGATCCCCTGGAACTAGAGTTAGAGACAGTTGTGAGCTGCCATATGGGTGCTTGGAAATCAAACCTAAGTTTGACAGAGCAACCAGTGCTCTTGATGGCTGAGCCACCTCTCCACCTCATACCAACACACAGAGCTGTTGTCTTCCTGGGCTCCTGTAACAAAATACTGTAAGCTAGATGTCTTATAAACAACAGAAACTTCTTTCACAGATCTAGAACTAACAGGTTGGGCATCTAGTGAGGGCTACTTTTTCACTGTGTCTTTACATAGTTGAAGGTTTAGAACCCTGGTCTCAGCCAGGCAGTGGTGGCGCATGCCTTTAATCCCAGCACTTGGGAGGCAGAGGCAGGCAGATTTCTGAGTTTGAGACCAGCCTGGTCTACAGAGTGAGTTCCAGGACAGCCAGGACTATACAGAGAAACCCTGTCTCGAAAAAAAAAAAAAAAGGTGGATCTTTGTACTTTAAACGAAGAACAACAACTCTGGTCTCTTATTTGGCTGCTAAATCCTATATCCACCTCCTAATATTGTCACTCTGAAGATTAGACTTCAACATAGGAATGATAGAGAATGTTGAGACTATAAAAAAAAATCAAGCCTTTTTAAAGCACGTACCCCCAACCTCTTCCTCTACTCAGTTATAAAATTGCCTCCACATCTTTAGATGTCTCTATTAGTAGCATCCATCCTACTCGATAGCAAGTCTGTACTAACAATGTGCCACAGATCAAGAGGCTGTGGGACAATGGTATAGGCAGTTGCTCATATATCAGAGGCTGACCTTGAACTCTGGATCTCAACTACTGGGTTACAGGTGTTGTGTCTGGCTGCCAAGTGGTTAAGATAACAGAAATTTCCTGGGTCTGGTGGGGTACAGCGACTTGATAGGCCAAGGTAAGAGAATCCAAGTCCCAGGTCAGCCTTGACAACTTGGTAAAACCCTGTCTCAAAAGGGAAAAAGAGCACCAGGCATGTCCTACCATTCAGGAGGCAGAGGCAGGTGATTTCTGAGTTCGAGGCCAGCCTGGTCTACAGAGCGATTTCCAGGACAGTCAGGGCTACATGGAGGGACCCTGTCCCACAAAACCAATTGCAAAAAAATGGGGGTGGGGGTAGGGCTGGGGACACAGATTCATGGTAGAGTAAATACAATGGCTAACTGGTGAAAGGTCCGCCTTTAACTCACAGTACAACAAACAGAAGCCATTTGTTTTCTTTGGAGGCTGAAAGTTCACAAGTTCATGGTCAGGTTTGCTTTGTCATGAGTCACCTCTTCTTGTCTTCCTAAGGTGACCCTTCTTTGTACATGCCCATGTCCTAATCGCTTCTTCTCAGGGCACCGGGACTCAACCTGCCTGCCTCATTTTACCTTAATCACCTCTTTAAAGGCCCTACCTCCAAATAGAATCACACTATAAGTTACTGGAAATGAGAACTTGCACATGAAATTCTTTTAGAGCAGAATTCTCCTGATTATTCATCCCATATACCTGGCAGCACTACTACATCAAGCCGCAGAAACACCCACTACTCACTGGCTAAGTCCCCACCACAAAACCTAAAGATCCCCAGTCTCTAGCCCTACAGTCACCACTCCCTCGGAGACTTTATCACTTCCTTCATGGGTACCAGTACTAACTATGTCATTCATATTGCTCCATAGACTACCCACCATTCTCCTCACAGAGCCTTCCCCGATTCACTTAGCTTCCTGGCCCGTAATCACTCATTCCACAGACTCACCTCATCATGAACCATCAAATCTCTCACTCCATGGACCTTGCCATGCACCCCACAAATACTCCATCATAATTCACTCAGCTACACCAAGATTCCCCAATCTCACACAACACAATATTCCAGCATCAACCTTACAGGCCAGTACCAGTGTCTGCAGACCCCTATCATTCTACCAGTAACAGCATCTCATCAGTCACTTACAGATCCCCAAAAACCAACTACAGCCCCCCTACACACTCATTATTTGTCCCATAGGCTCCATGATTAACCCTTTCCCTTACTTCTCAATGTCCATTATTTACTGCCAAGATTCTCCACCAGTCAACTTACCCACCACTAGGCCACAAGTCCTCATCACCGTTTCCAGTCTCTCGATCACATCTAACACAGGCCTCATCACTGCTCCCACAGAGTTTCCTTATGCCCTTTCCAGTCTTAAGCTGGACTTCAGTTCAAATCCTGGCTTCATTGAGGTTTTCTGTGTAGGTTTGGAGAAATGTCTTTTGTGTTTAAAGCAAGGAAACAGTTTTAAGCCACACATTCCAAAAGACAGCCTGATGACAGCAACTGGAATACACTGGCAGTCATGAAGTGTCTGGCCAAATGTTAAGACCAAAGTCCAGCATCATCTCACCGCGATCAACTATTTCACATGCTATCTCTTAATCCCTTGCCCTATTTAAAGCCATGCTGACTTTGCACTGCCTCACACACTAGGCACAGCCTCAATCTCTGTCCATTGTTCTACCTACTCTGTGCTACTTTACCCTCTGATCTTGAACTTCTCTCTCCACAGCCTTTAATACTGACATACTTCTCAATGGAGAGTGACCTGCTGTACAATAGTACTATTGTCTACCTCATTGACTTTTGAATGCAGATAAAATGAGTTGATAGATGAAGTCTGTCTAGTATATATACTTTGGTTTTTTTTTTTTTTTT
>NC_034613.1:2206978-2262352 GCF_900095145.1 Mus pahari | reverse complement strand
TAGACAAATGAAAGGGAATGTTGGGGGCTGGTGAGATGGCTCAGCGGTTAAGAGCACTGACTGTTCTTCCGAAGGTCCTGATTTCAAATCCCAGCAACCACATGGTGGCTCACAACCATCCTTAATGAGATCTGACTCCCTCTTCTGGAGTGTCTGAAGACAACTACAGTGTATTTACATATAATAAATAAATAAATCTTAAAAAAAAGAAAGGGAATGTTCTCCCCAGAATAAGAGCAAGGCTCTCCTTTTTTATTGCCTTGCTTCCAGTATCTTTGTGTCTATGTCCAAGACAAAGACATCTTACTCTGTCCAAAGGGTGCACAAATGCCATCAATGCTAATGGGTTGGTTATTGCACTCACTATTACTGATATGAGAAGCAGACCGTCCAACTCTTTCCCAGCAGAAAACATCAAGTAGTACATGTAGAACAGGAAAAACATACTAATAACCCAGACTGGCTTTCAAAGAAAAATCTCTGTTATCTATAGCTTCCAAAGAATAAGATGTATTTTTAAATATATAATGCCTAGGCCAAAAATGTTTTTTTTTTAAATAGGCCAGACTTAAATTGAAAACTTATTGAGAAAAGCTACTGGGGATATAAATCAGAGTCGCTGATAGTGTGATTGCTGGCCTGCCCAAAGCCCTGGCTCTGATCTCCAACACTAGCAACCCACGAAACCAGGCATGGTGGCACAACCTGTAATCCTGCCACTCACGAGCAGAAGCTCAGGGTTTTCTCCAGCTATATAGCAAGTTCAAGGCCAGTATGGGCTACTTGAGACCATCTCAGATAGAGAGATAGAGAGATAGACAGACAGGGAGATAGGGGTTGTGAGATGGCTCCATGGGTATAAAGTGTTTGCTGCTTTGCCTAGTGACCTGGAGGAAGGGGAGAAATGACTTATGAAAGTTGTCCTTTGACTGTCTGTCACATGCGTGCTGTGGCACATGCACACATACAATTAAATGTAATAAAAAAATTTAGGGGGCTGGAGAAATGGCTCAGTGGGTAAGAACACCCGACTGCTCTTCCAAAGGTCCAGAGTTCAAATCCCAGCAACCACATGATGGCTCACAACCATCCATAATGAGATCTGATGCCCTCTTCTGGAGTGTCTGAAGACAGCTACAGTGTACTTACATATAATAAATAAATAAATAAATCTAAATAAATAAATAAATAAATAAAAAATTTTAGGGCTGGAGAGATGGCTCAATAGGTTAAGAGCACTGGCTGCTCTTCCAGAGGTCCTGAGTTCAATTCCCAGCAACTACATGGTGGTTCACAACCATCTGTAATGGGATCTGATGGCCTCTTCTGGTGTGTCTGAAGACAGCTACAGTGTACTCACATACATTAAATAAATAAGCAAATAAATATATATATAAAAAGATTTGAACTCTCCTGCTGGCTGTGGTGGTGTCCACCTTTAATGTTAGCACCCTGGAGGAAGAGGCAGGTTGATCTCTGAGTTCCAGGCCAGCTTAGTCTACATGGAGAGTCTCAGGTCAGCCAGGACTTCATACTGAAAGCCTATCTAAGACACTGGGCTGAGGTGGCCACGCACCTTTAATCCCAGCACTCAGGAGACAGAGACAGTAGGATATCTGTGAGTTTGAAGCCAACTTGGTCTTCAGAGTGAGTTCCAGGACAGCCAGTGCTACATAGAGAAACCCTGTCTTGAAAAAAAAAAAAAACAAGCAAGCAAATAAATAAACAAAAAGTGTAAGATGTGTTCAACCATCTAACTCATATCTAACAAACACATATTTTTATTGTGACTGAAGTGCTGTGAGACCTCCTGTATACCTTCAGAAAGCATACAATGTTTTTTGGTAAATTACTTAAGGAAGTATAACTAAGAGTTTAGACATGTGTAAAACTTTATGTATGCACACTTCCTTGAATATAAGTGTAAATTATTTATTAAGAGACTGGGAGGTGGTGGGCATGGAGAAGTTGGTACACACCTGTAAGTTCTTGGAAGTCTGAGGTAAAAAAAAAAAACCAAAAAAAAAAAAACCAAAAAACTGAAGTTCACATTATCTCGGGGAAATCACTGAGATTCTGCTTAGAAAGAAAGGAAGGAAAAACTAAATAAAAAACTCTTTAGAGAACTATTTTCCCCCTTCAGGGTATTAATTCGAAGTGAATTATTTGAAACCTATGACATCATCTGTCACCAGAGGCACGTGGCAATTCAAAGCCAGTTCTGGAACGTTGATGTCAGCACTCTGTGGTCTCCTTGCCACCCTCTTGTCTTTCTAGAGCTCGTCCCTTTAACGCGGCTGTTCATGAATCCGGAAGTAGACTGCCGAAACAACCGCGCCACGGACCGGGCCAGGCAGGACCCAGACGGGCACTTACACACAGGCAGTAAAAAGTAAAATTCTCCACTCTGGGAGGCGGGGTTCCCCCGCAAGAGCACTCTAGGCGCATGCTCAGATGCGACCTTCAGCCCAAGCCAGGTGGGAGGGGCAGGGTCCTACAGCACCTCTGCGCCTGCGCTCTGGTGCAAGGTGGGGCCGCGGGCGCCCGCACTGTAGGGTGTACGTTAGGGTAGGGGCAACTATCGGTTGTCACCTGGACAGAGACGACAGCGGCGGGATGGCAACAACCTCCGCGGCCTCGGACTCAGCGTGCTCGGCAGCGCCCCCGCCCGTCGGAGGTGCCCAGGCGGCCGCGGCGGTTGAGGAGGAGGAGCGTGAGGTGGTACGGGTCCGAGTCAAGGTGAGGCTAGCCTGCCCGGGCACCCAGTGGACGAAAAGACCGTAACTGTCATAGGATAGAGCATCAGACCTGAAATTTGGGGCGTGACTTGGAGACTGGGGGCGAGGCTGGAGAGCGGAATTGATAGAATGAAGCCGTGGGTTTTGGGGACTTGTCGTTGGGTGTGGAACTGTAGAGGAGAAGGGGCCAATGGAGTGGATGGGTGGAGCCTACGGGTAGAGAGGTGGGTTGTAGGGTTACAGGAGGGGCCTCTGGAGTCCAGAGGAAGGAAGGAGGCTCTGCCCTTGCTTTCAGAAGGGGTAGTCCTAAAGTCAGTCAACAAATAGCTGTTGAGAGTTCACTTTCGTCCATGTCCCACCCCTGAGCCCACGTGCTTGTGGGAGGGGGACAAAAACAATTAAATGAGATATTTTTGAACATTGGTGAATATCAGGAGAAAGTGATAGGAAAGGTTAGGATCTCTAGGGAGTTACTTTACCCAGAGCTGTATAGGAAAATCCCCCAAAGATGACTCAAGTCAGAGACCTGAATAATAATAATAATAATAATAATAATAACAACAACAACAACAACAACAAAATGTTAGTATGTGCATTTAGGATGGGAGAAGAGTTCTAGGTAGAGGGAACACCTAGATGAGTGTGGTATGTTCCTGTAGGGTCCCATATTGTTGGAGAAGGAAGCCTAGGGGCAGAAGGGCACGTAGGACAGCTTGTGATACATACCCACTCTGAGAAAGGAACCCATTGTGATACCCGCAAGCAGTGACCGGTGCCTCAGACTGGAGTGCTAGAGATCACTTTGGGGTGTTAGAGCTTTAAGGCAAAGGGTTAGTAAGCCAGATGAAGTGGGAAGGATGTTCAGACCGAGAGAGGTGAGCACACAGAAGTCTGGAAAGGATGTACTCAAAGGAACTCTCGACAGTTTGATACCAGTAGAGCAATAACACAGTTCGGAGTGGAGGGAGGGCTAGCTCAAGAGCCTAGGTTTGCTGTTGAAGAAAGATTTGAGCAAGTGTTAAAGGGAGATTTGCTAGACTGATTGCACTATGGGGCACTGATTTGATTGTGTCAGGATGGACACAGTGATTCTGGCAACCATATTTAAGGGAATCTGGAAGGATTGGACACGTAGACTACTGCAGTAGCCTTCGTTCCTGCCAGTCTGCTTTTGCAGAGCAAACATGGACCCTGTCAATTCAAAGGACATATCTTTTCTCTGCCTAGAAACTTTCTGTGACTTCCCCTCACCCAGAACAAAAACCAAGAACATCTCACCTAAAACCTGGTCCCTCCCCTGTCTTCAACTCCTGCCTCTGCCGCTCTACCTTACCCACTCTTTCCACACGGTGATGTGCCTCCTCATGGCCTCCCCCTGTCCTCTTTCCTCAGAAATGTGAGAGCTTCTTGTCCCCCGAGTTCCGCTCTTTTGCAGTGGATCCTCAGATCACCTCGCTGGACGTGTTGCAGCACATCCTCATCCGAGCCTTTGACTTAAATGGGTGAGTGGGAAGATGAAGCAGGGCGCTCATCTTTAAAGCCACTGCCAGGCTTCTGGGGTTTGGTTCTGTTGTTTGGCTTTTTTTTTTGTCTCAAAAACAAACAGCCAGGTATGGTGGCACACACCTTTAATCTCAGCACTCGGGAGGCAGAGGCAGGTGGATTTCTGAGTTTGAGGCCAGCCTGGTCTACAGAGTGGGTTCCAGGACAGCCAGGGCTACACAGAGAAACCCTGTCTCAAAAAACCAAAACCAAACAAACAAACAAAACCCTTCAAGGAACGTTTTCAGAATGGCTCTCAACAGGTTCCCCCCCCCCCAAAAAAAAAAACAAAACAAAAAAAACAGGTTTTCCCAATACAGCTTCAGCAGCAGCACAGAAAAGGGGTTTGCTGGATACGGTGGTCCACACCTTTAGTCCAGGGACTCTGGAGGCAGAGGCACACAAATCTCTGACAGTTTGAGGTCAGCCTGGTCTACAGAGTGAGTTTCAAAACAGCCAGGGCTACACTAAGAGACCTCTCAAACACACACACACACACACACACACACACACACACACACACACACATTAAAAAAAAACAAGATGAAAGAAAACACTTGTTTCACCAAGCACAGTGATATCAGTACTTTGGAGGCTGAGACAAGAGGATCAAGGCCACTCTAGGCAACATAATGAAACTGCCTCAAAAGGATAAAAGAAAACAATAAAACCTCTTTCTTTCTTCCTGTCCTCCCAGAGAATGGTTCCGCAAAATTTGCCAGTCTGATAGCTGAGAGTTGGTATCACGTGGGGGCAGGTGGGCTGGTTATCTTCTTGTGGGGGACTGCTCTGGAGGAATATATGACTGTGGTGATCAATTTAAATAGTAAGAAATTGATCGATATTTAGGATGATCCTTGTTTTATAGTGATCATCAAACAAAATATCTGTATATAGTTGCACAAGTGTATCTGAATGGATTTGTAGTTGCCATTGAACATTTGTGCGTTTATATCATGTAAAAAAAATAACAACCATACAGACTGCTTTTTTTTTATGTAGTAAGAAGGCTGCTTTCTTCCACTTCTGTCCCTCAACTACACTGTTAGCATCCCCAGAGGGGACCAACATTCTACCAGGTTTCAGTGTGCCCTTCAGATGTAAGCAGGTGTGTATCTGTTTCTGTGTTTGTGTAACAAAGTGGCTATAAATGACCTCACCTCAGGATACCCATAATCCTTAGCGGAGTTCCCAGCAAATAGAAGGAAGTTGTTTTCAGTACTTTTCACATTGCCTGCCTTGTTTTGTAAGTCTGATCTTGAAGCTGCTGGGGAACTGGGGATCCCAAGAGCTCCCTTATATCCTTTGTCCAGGAAGAAGAACTTTGGCATCAGCTACCTGGCTCGAGACCGGCTAGGACAGGAAACTTTCCTCTCCCTCCTTTCTGATTGGGACCTCAGCACAGCTTTCGCCACTGCCTCCAAACCTTATCTGCAGTTGCGTGTAGACATTCGGCCCTCAGAGGACAGTGAGTACCCAGAGCCTTAACGGAACTGCTTTGAGATCCTGCTTTTCCCATAGAATGGTATTTCCACACCTTCCACTCTCGGTGGGCCACAGGGACACAATTTTTTTTTTTAAATTATGTCAGAGCTGGGCATGGTGACACACGCCTTTAATCCCAGCACTCAGGAGGCAGAGGCAGGCAGATTTCTGAGTTCGAGGCCAGCCTGGTCTACAAAGTGAGTTCCAGGACAGCCAGGGCTATACAGAGAAAGACCTGGGTTCAATCATCAGTACTGCCCCCAAAAGTTTTATTATAGTAATGGTATTTGTATACTTTAAACTCAAGTTCAAAGCTAGACTGAGCTATAAAGCAACCCTGTCTCAAAACAAAACTACAAAGTAATTCAGGTTTTGGGTTTTAAAATTTCATATTAGCAATATTCAGCCTATATTATCGCATTGGTAATTAATTTGAAAGCATAGCAGTATGGTAATGGTTTCAGGGTTGCTGGAGGAAAATATCTGTGCTCTTGGGGAAAACCCATTTACACATGAAGGGGTACAGTACATGGTGTTTGAAGGAGTTTTACGAGAGTGTGTTTCCATGGAGAAGGGGTAAGATAAAGCAACTGTGGTAGAGGAGCTAATGGCTTCTGGCGAGGCCTATAGGCACAGGGTGTTCAGGCTGCTCACTTTTGCAATGCAAGGCAGAAAGCCAGGCCTTGCTCACTCACATCAGGCCGTCGCTGTGCCACGGAGCTACAGAGCCACCTCCAGTGTGCATTCTGGTAGGTTTCTGTTGGTTGTAGTGAGGTTTTGTCTGGCTTTGTTGGTTTTGGGTTTGGTTTGGTTGGTTTCAGCTGCATGTATGGCTGCATGCAGCTGAAACAAACATGCATGCATGCATGCTTGATGCCCGAGGAGGCCACAAGAGGACATAGGCTCTCCTGAACTGGAATTACAGATGGCTGTGAGCCACCTTCTGGGTTCTGGGAATCAAACCCTGGTCTTCTTGAAGAGCAACCAGTTTCTTTGAGCCATCTTTCCAGCACCACACACTGTATTCTTTTGTAACATTTTATGGGTTTGAATTTTTTTTTTGTTTTTGGCTTTTTTAAAAATAGTTGTGGTATATAGCCCTGGGTAGCTGGGAACTAGCCATGTAAATCTTGCTAGCATCAAACTTTGAATGATACCTTCTGTCTATGCCTCCCAAGTGCTAGAATAACATAGCCTACCATGCCTGACTGTGTTATTGGTTGGTTTTGTTTTGGTTCTAAGAATTAACTACAGGCCATATGTTTGCTAGGCAAGTGTTATACCACTGAACCATACCTCTTTTTTTATTTTTTATTTTGAGCTAGGTCTTACTACATTTCCTGGGCTGACCTAAAATGTAACATACGACACACTCAGCACTGTTCAACACCCAGCAAGTTTTTAAAATCAATTTTGTTTATTTAGTGTGTGTGTGTGTGTGTGTGTGTGTGTGTATGTGTATGCATGGGCACACGTGCACATGTGTGCCATGACACATATGTAGAGGTCAGAGAACAGCTTGTGGGAGTCAGTTCTCTCCTGTCATGTAAATCCTGGGGATCACACTCAGGTCCTCAGGCTTGGCAGCAAGTGCCTTAAAGAACCTCTGAAACATCTTGCCAACTCAGTAAGTTTTTGTTTCATTTTTGTAATAACGTATGTTGGAGCTGTACAGTTCGTACCCTTGGGATGACTGAGGCATTTTATTGACATCATGTAGCTAAATGGAATACCTGGGCTTTAATTAATAGAGTTAATTGTCCCCATAATCTTACAGAGCTAGGGTGGCGCATGCCTTTAATCCCAGCACTCAGGAGTCAGGGGCAGGTGGGATCTCTGTGAGTTCGAGGCCAGCCTGGTCTACAGAGTGAGTTCCAGGACAGCCAGGGCTACACAGAGAAACCCTATCAAAAAGAGAAAAATAATAAGAAAACTGCATGGCAACCTTGAAAAAGAGGGAGGAAGAGAGGATAAAGAGAGGAATGCAGGAGGAAGAAAGAGTTGAGAGAAAAGAAAGATAGTAGGGCACAGAAAAATGTGTCAGTAACTTAAACCAGCTTAGGTTTCTTCACCTCTGAAGTGGACACAGTAGTGTTATTTAAACACATATTTAAAGTCTTCCCGGCCGACTAAGCACAAGGCCAACCCAGCTGTGTAAGAGCTGAGAGGACACCAGTGGGGCATAGAGTTAATGATACCTGTCTCTTTCACAGAAACACATTTGAAAAGTTCTTTTCTACATGTTTATATGTTTATGGGTGCCCGTGTGTGGATGCATGGTGTGCCTGTGAGCAGACCAGAGGTTGACGCTGAGATTCTCAATCACCCTTCACCTTATTTTTTGTGTGTGGTTGGTTGGTTGGTTCTTTCAAGGCAGGGTTTCTCTGTGTAGCCCTGGCTGTTCTGGAACTCACTCTGTAGACCAGGCTGGTTTGGAACACAGAAAACCGCCTGCCTCTGCCTCCCAAGTGCTGGGATTAAAGGGCATATGCCACCCACCATGCCTGGTATCCACCTTATTATTTGAGATAGTTTCTCACTGAACCCAGATCTAACCATTTGGCTAGACTGGCTGGTCAGCGAGCCCATGGATCCTCCTAGCTTCCTCCCAAGAGCTGGGATTATATGTGTATACTACTGTGTCTCTCGTTTTTATGTCAGTTCTGGAACTTACTAGGGATCCATGTGCAGGCCCTCATGCTTATACGGCAGCCACTGAGATATGTTCATAACCATCAACGTATCTATAAGATGGTTTTCCATAGGGTAGAGTGATGGCTCAGCATCTGGGAGTACTGGCTACTCTTCTATAGAACCTGGGTTCGGTTCTCAGTATCCACATGGCAATTCAAACCAGTCTGTAACTCTTGTCCCAGGGACCTTGACAAGCCTTGCCAGCATGTGTGCAGATAGACTTCTCATAGAATTAACTCTCCAGTTAATGATGAATCAGTTCTCCCCTCACTGTTTCCAAAAGTGTTCTCTTACTTGCCAGGTTCCAGGGTAAGCATGGTCTTTTCTGAATTTTTAATTTTCTTATTCTGATCTCCTCATTTACAAACATCCTTAAAAGGGCTAGCAAGCAAAATTGATGGAGTAAGAAACAGCTCCCTGAAGCCATGGGAGGACACAAAACTGAGTTGCCTTAAACTTGTATGATACTTACTTTGCATATGTGTGTATATATGTGTGTGTGTGTGTGTGTGTGTCCACAGACATACCAAAGAATCCATGTGTGGGTCAGAAGACAACTTTCAGAAGTCAGTTCTTCTCTCGTGGGAGTCTTGGGGATTGAATTTAGCTCATCATCCTTTGAGCCATACTGCATGGACTCACATGCCATGGCATGCATGGCATACAGAGGACAACTTGTGGGATGTTGTCCTTCCACCATGTGGGTTCTGCAGGCTGAACCAGGTCACTAGACTTGGTAACAGGAGCCTCCGCTTGTTGGTCCATCTCACTGGCTGTGTGGGGCCTTGTGTGTATTCCTGTCCTTTGTTTCCTAACAGGCTCTAACTGTGTAGCTCAGGCTGCCTTGGCCTTCTAGGTGCTAAGATTACAGGTATAAACCAACACATGCAGCTTATGAAAGTTTTAGTGTTTCCTTTCATAAAAATGTTATTTTCTGGGGTTTTTTTCAGTACTGGGAATGGAAGCCAGAGCCTTGCACATGGTAGACAAGCACTTTTCCACTGAGCCATCTCCCCAGCCCTAAAATGTTTCATGAAAGTCTTATAAGTGTCCTCCTCCCCCTCCTCCTCCTCCTCCCCTCCTCCTCCAACTCCAACTCCTCCTCTTCCTCCTCTGCCCACATACTTACCCCTTCTCCAAACGTGTATGGGTATTTCACATGCATGCCTGTCTGTGTACCACTTGCATGCCTGGAACCCGTGGGAGGCCAGAAGGGGGCATTAGATTCCCTAGAACTGGAGTTGCAGACAGTTGTGAGACACTGTATCACCGAGAATCAAACTTGTATCCTCTGGAAAAATAGCCAATGCTCTTGACTGCTGAGCCATCTCTCCAGCCCCCTGCTTTTTGTTTTGGTTCTTGTTTTTAAGATAAGGTCTTGCTATGCAACCCAGACTAGCCTTGAGCTTACAGTGTAGTCTAGGTTGGCCTCAAATTTATTTCTCCTGTGCTATGGAATTATAGACATAGCCAGTATGAGGCCCCCATAGACTCATGTGTTTGAATAATTGGCCATAGATAATGGCATTATCAGGAGGTATGGCCTTGGGCTGGTGAGATGGCTCAGCGGGTAAGAGCATTGACTGCTCTTCTGAAGGTCCTGAGTTCAAATCCCAGCTACCACATGGTGGNTCTTCTTCTTCTTCTTCTTCTTCTTCTTCTTCTTCTTCTTCTTCTTCTTCTTCTTCTTCTTCTTCTTCTTCTTCTTTTTTGGTTTTTCAAGACAAGGTTTCTCTGTGTAGCCCTGTCTGTCCTGGAACTCACTTTGTAGACCAGGCTGGCCTCGAACTCAGAAATCTGCCTGCCTATAAGTGTACTTTTCTTGTTTGCATACGTGTTCATATGTGTGCATCTGGGTGAGTATGGGATGCACATGTGCAGGTGTTTGGAGACCAGGGATCGGTGTTGCTCGTCTTCCTCAATCACTGTCCATGTAACTCTGCAGGCAGGGTCTTTCACTAACAGTCAAGGCCGCTGACTGGTTCCATGGCTGGCCAGTAAGCAGAAGTAAGATGCTTCTGCTTTTGTTACTTCAGTGCTACAATTACAGGCTTTTGCCTGTCATCTGTTTGCATGTGTGAATCTGTGTGCGTGTGTGAAACACATGTGGAAGTCAGAGGACAGTTTTTCAAGAGTCAGTGTTTCCTTCCTCTT
Source organism: Mus pahari (assembly GCF_900095145.1). Lineage (NCBI taxonomy): Eukaryota > Metazoa > Chordata > Mammalia > Rodentia > Muridae > Mus > Mus pahari. The sequence continues at coordinate 2,251,739 of NC_034613.1, read as the reverse complement.
TGTTAAGGCAGGGTCTCTTTTTCTCTTGCTGAACTGTATACTCCGGGCTAGCTGGCCCGGCAATTTTAGGCAATTTTTTTCTCTACTAGCCCTCTTGTCACAGGAGTGCTGGGATTATAGATGCAAATACATACCACAACATCTGGCTTTTTGAGGCTAGAACTCAGGTCACTGGACTTGAGCCATTTCCGTAGCCCACCCCTGGCTTTATGCCGGTGGTAGCTGAGATACAAACTTATGCGTATACAGTAAGTGCTTCACCAACTCAGTCAACTTCCCAGGGCCTATTCTTATTTAATGAATTAATGTGTCACTAGGTATGGTAGCACATCCCTTTAATTCCAGCCTCGGGGAGGCAGAGGTAGGATCACTGAGTTGGAGGCCAGCCTCGGTCTACAGACCAGTTCTACACCAGCTAGAGGTACACAGCGAGGCCTTACTTCAAAATATCCTGCGGGGCATGGTAGGTCATGCTTGAATCCCAACACTAGGGAAGGAGACATATTTCTGTGAGGTCAAGGGCCAGCCTGGTCCACTTAGTAAGATCCAGGAGAGCCAGGGTTATGTAGAAAGACCCTGGATCAAAAAAAAAAAAAAAAGTCCTGCTGGGAATTCTAGTGGAGTTAAATTTGGGGAGGTACTATTGAGACAGGCTCTTTCTTTTCTCTGTAGCCCTAGCTGGTCTGAAATTCACTGAGATCCACCTGCCTGGCTCTCCTTCCCAAGGGCTGGGATTAAAAGCATGCAGCACCATGTCCAACCTTGGAGTTCAATTTTTCTGTTTTTGTTTTTTTTTTTTTTCTTTATAGCCCTGACTGTCCTGGAACTCACTCTGTAGACCAGGCTGGCCTCCAACTCAGAGATCTGCCTGCCTGCCCCTGCCTCCCCGTGCCTCCCAAGTGCTGAGACTAAAGGCATGTGCCGACACTGCCCCAGCAAAGTTAAATTTTTCAAAGAAACAAAATTCAGGGGCTACAGGAATGTTTTAGTGACTCAGAGAATATACATCTCTAGCAGAGGACCAAAGTTCAGCTCCCAGCACTCGGGTCAGGTGAAGTCTCCCGCCTCAGTGAGCACCAGCACCTCACAGACATTCAACTGAAAAGTTTTTTAAATGTAAAAGAGAAATAAATGGGGTGCAGTAAGGAAACTGCTGCTCCGAGAGAATGTTTTCCATATTGCCAAGGCTGTCTCAGGAGAGCAGAGAGGAGTGAGTGAGGTATTGTGGGGAAATGCCCCTTGGTTCAAAGCGAATGGATACCTGCATGGAAGGGAGCCTAGAGGCTAGCACAGACTAGCTAACCAAGACCTTGCTGTGCTAATGAGCAGCACAGTCTTTTGTTAATGCAAGAGCCCAGGTCCCTTTTGCCAGAGGTAAGGAGAAAAATACTTTTAGCTAGGAGGAAATAACTCTTCAAGCCCCTGAGGGAATTCTGGCTTCTGTCTAAATGCCTGACCTTGGTAAAAGGAATTTCTTGGGGAAATTGACAAGAAACTGTTTAGTAACCTACTAAACATATTCACCCAGGGGGCTGAAAGTTTGCAAGATCAGAGGGTCCTGTGCTATAGATGAGTTCAAGGCCAGCGTGGGCAAGTAAAAAGTGTGTGTGTGTGTGTGTGTGTGTGTGTGTGTGTGTAAGGTGTGTGTATAAGGAAGAGAGGAAGGGTAGCTCAGGGTTTGAGCATGTGCCTGCATTCGCTAGGCCCTGAATTCAGTACCTAGTATTGAGATAATAATCAGAAATGAACTTGAAGGCTGGTGATAAAGCTTAGTGATAGAGCACTTGCCTAGCATGCTTGAGGCCCTGGGTTTGATTCTCAGTATTACAAAAAATAAACACAAATGAAAAAGTTTTTAAACAATGCTAGAGACTCTAGCCAGGGCTGTGGTGGCACACACTTTTAATCCCAGCAGTCTGGAGGCAGAGGAGGTAGATCTCTTGAGTTCAAGGCCTTCCTGGTCTACAGAGTGAGTTCCAGGACAGCAAGGGCTACACACAGAGAAACCTGCCTCAAAAAACAAAACAACACAAAAGTCCTACAGACTCTTGGGAACACTATGCTTAACTTTATATATCTCTCTCTCTCTCTCTCTCCCTCTCTCTCTCTCTCTCTCTCTCTCACACACACACACACACACATACACACTTATGCTTGAGTGATCATTTTGCTGTATAACCTTACAAGTCCTTTAATATTTACAAATTTAGTCATACGTAGGGACATGAGAGTATATTCATATTTATATACAATTGGCTTATGATCTACATGTTATACTCGTTTTATAAAACTTTTAAAGCTATTTGTATTTTATGTACATTGGTGTTCTGCCTGCATGTATGTGTATGTGAGGGCATCGGATCCCCTGGAAATGGAATTACAAACAGTTGTGAGCTCCAATGTGGTTGCTGAGAATTGAACCCAATTTCTTTGGAAGAACAGCCAGTGCTTTTAACTGCTGCGCCATCTCTCTGCAGCCCCCATGATATACTCTTAAGTGTTGAGTATATGGACCGTGTAGTATAATATTGTTAATGCCATTCTTTTTTTTTTTTTTTTTTTTTAAGATTTACTTATATATACACAGCATTGTGCCTGCATGTAGACCTGCAGGCCAGAAGAGGGCACCAGATCTAATTATAGATGGNTGTGAGCCACCATGTGGTTGCTGGGAATTGAACTCAGGACCTCTGGAAGAGCAGACAGTGCTCTTAACCACTGAGCCATCTCTCCAGCCCTTTTAATGCCATTCTTCAGATCATATTGCTTTTCTTAATTTCTGTGTACAGGTGTTTTGCCTGCATGTGAATATGTGCATCATGTGCATGCTGGTGCCCGGGGAGAACAGAGAGGATTAGAGCTCTTGGGGCTGGAGTTACAGATAGTTGTGGGCTGCAGTGTGCATGCTAGGAATCAAACTAAGGTCCTCTATTATGAGCCCAGTGGCTCATAACAGCTGAGCCATCTCTCCAGCCCCTTGAGATTATTTTCATGGCTCTGAAAGCCAAAAGCATGTGACTGAGTGGAAGGTCAAGTCTCTCTGAGGAGCCCAATTCGCCTCTACACTTGGTAGATTATCAAGCCAGGACCTTGAACCAATTTGGACATTTGTGATCATTTTCTTTGTATTATTACTGCTACTAATAGTTTCCTTGTCTGTCTGTCTGTCTATCTGGGGTTTTGTTTGTTTGTTTGTTTTTGTTTTTTTGAGACAGAGTTTCTCTGGCTGTCCTGGAACTCACTCTGTAGACCAGGCTGGCCTCGAACTCAGAATTCTGCCTGCCTCTGCCTCCCGAGTGCTGGGATTAAAGGTGTGCACCACCACGCCCAGCTCTATCTGGGTTTTTTGAGCCAGGGTTTCTCTGTGTATCCCTGGCTGTCTTGGAATTCACTCTGTAGACCAGGCTGGCCTCGAACTCAAACATCTGACTGCCTCTGCCTCCTGAGGCCAGCCTGGCCTACACAGAAACTGTTGAAAAAAACAAAAAAGAAAAAAGAAAAATGTCTGGGGCTGGAGATGTAACTTAATAGTATAAGAATGCTTGTACAGTAGTAGTACTTATAAGTCCCTGAGTATAATCCTCTACAATGCTCACTAAAACAGCTGGGTAGAGGACCACATGTCTGTGATCCTAGCAATCAAGAAGCAGAGACAGTAGGCTTATTATTGTAAGCCTCTGCAACTGGGCTGAGACAGAAGGATTTCTGTGAGCTCAAGGCCAGCCTGGGCTACATAGTTAGTCAGAAACTCTCTCCTTTCTCCCCCGACACAGGGGAAAAACTATTGAGATAGCTGTAGTGTTAGCTACTTTCGAGATTGAGGCAGAGAGAACACATTTAAGACCTGCCTGTGCACTGAGTTCATGGTTAGCCTAGGCAGCTTAGTGGGGCCCTGTCTCAAAAAAAAAAAATACTGTAGGGCTGGGGCTGGACGCTGGCTCCGTAAGAAGATGTGCTGCTAATGCAGAAACCTGGCTTCAGTGCCCAGCAACCATATGCTAGCTCAAAACTGTCTTTAACTCAGGTTCCAGGGGCTCTGCTGCCTTCTTCTAGCCTCCATAGGCACCTGGCTTGCACAAAGTGTACAAGCATGCATGCAGATAAATCCACTCATACACATAGAGAGAAATATATTTTAGAAAGAAAGAAAAACTATGGGCTGGGAAGCTGGCTCAGCAGTTAAGAACTCATACTGCTCTTTCAGAGGACCAACAGTGCAGCAGCTCATGGCTGCCTGTAACTGTAGCTCCAAAGACTTTGCTACCTTCTTATGGCGTCCTTAGGGGTGTGTGTGTGTGTGTTTGTCTACCATGTACATGTCTGGTGTCCTTGGAGGCCAGAGGAAGGCATTGGACCCCTCAGAACTGGAATTAAGGTGATTATGAGCCACTGTGTAGGCCCTGGAAGTAGAACACAGGACCTCTGGAAGAAGCTAGTGGTCTTAATCACTGAGCCATCTATCTAGCCATATATATGTATATCTATATATGTAACTATATGTGTGTAAACACACACTTTTTTTTAGATAGGGTCTTACTATGTAGCCCTGGCTGGCTTGAAACTCAGAGGTTCACCAGCCTCTTCTTCCCAAGTGCTGGGATTTACACTATTTAATGGCAGTGATTTTTGTGGTCAGTTTTAATTTTTAAAAAAGCCTTTGTCATCCTCCTGATGTTCTTTTTCTTAGCTATTCTTAAACATGAATTTGTTCTTGTGAATCTTAAAATAATTTCATGCAGTTTCAGGGGGAAAACATTAGAATTCTGATTTCTATATTAGTTTAAGGTTTGGCAAGTTTGACAACTTTATGATGAAAATGTAGTATGTATCATGTATATTATATAATACCACAAATAGGGTCTGGGCCAGAAGCCCATATTGAAATGCTTGGATGTGTGTGCAGGAAATGTGTGCACATTCACCCAAAGTGGGTTATGTAAAGACTATTTATAGCCTCTGCTGGCCCATGCCAGGTTTTCTCACTAGACAGGTTTGTGTTTGCATAAATCCTTTGCCTGTTTTTAAACGTGTTTTCAATTTTCCTATTGTTTATCAGTATTTAATAGATTGTTTCTCTTTCCCTGTTGACTCCTTTTAGCCTTTGAAAGTATATTTGTTCTCCTCTCCCTCCCTGCCTTCTTTCCTCCTCCCTCCTCCCCACCTCTTTCTTTGTCTCCTCTCTTCTCCCTGCCCCCTCTCTTGGTCGCATACAATCCTTCCTTCTCTACCCCCCAAGTACCAACATTATAGGTTTTTAGGTATGGGCAGTAGTGTACTTGGCTGGCTGATTCTCTTTGTGACGATGACACTGTTGCTGGAGCTTTCTATTTATGCTTGTCAGGTTTATCTTAAAGTTTCTTTTCTTTTCAACCCCACCCCACCCCTGCTTTTTGAGGCAGGTTCTCACTGTATATCCCATACCAGCTTTGGACTCACTGTGTAGCCCATGCTGACTATAAACTTGTGCCTACTTTGTCGTGCCAAATTCCGGGATCATAAGCATGAGCTACTTTTTAAATATATATTTATGTTTTTATAAGTCAGACAGTAGTAGCACACACCTTTAATCCCAGCACTTGGGAGGCAGAGGCAGATGGATCTCTGTGAGTTTGAGGCCAGCCTGGGCTACAGAGTGAGTTCCAAGACAGCCAGGGCTACACAGAGATCCAGTCTCAAAAAAAAAACAAAAACCAAAAACCAAAAAAAAAAAAAAGAAAGAAAGAAAGCACCGCACACCTAGGTATGTATTATTCCCCACCACCCTCATCAGCATGTGGATAGGCTCTGAGGGAGTCCTGTGTCTATGCTGTATGGTAACTAGCCCTGGCCAATTGATGAGCCATTTCTGTTTTCTTTTTCTTTCTTCCCCAACCCCCTATTGAGACAGGGTTTCTCTGTGAAGCCCTGATGTCTTGGAACTTGCTGGACCAGGCTGGCCACAAACTCAGAGATCCCCTTGCCTCTGCCTCCAAAGTGCTGGGATTAAAGGCGTGTGGCACCACACCTGGCCTAAAATGGTCTTAAGTTATGATTGGTTTTCATTCTTGAATTTATTCATTTTATGTGTATGGTGTTTTGTCTGCATGTGTCTGTGTACCATGTGCATGCACTGTGCTCATAGAGGCCAGAAGAGGGGGTCAGATTCCTTGGAATTGGAGTTACAGGCAGTTGTGAGCTGTGCCTTGTGGGCACTGAGATTTGAACTTGGTTCCTCTGAAAGTACATCTAATACTCTTAACCAAGGAGCTGTCTCTCCAGCCCCTTGGTGAGCCATTTCTTTACATCAGAAAAGTGTCCATCAAGCCGGGCCTGGTGGCGCAGGCCTTTAATCCCAGCACTCGGGAGGCAGAGGCAGGCGGATTTCTGAGTTCGAGGCTAGCCTGGTCTACCAAGTGAGTTCCAGGACAGCCAGAGCTATACAGAGAAACCCTGTCTCGAAAAAAAAAAAAAGAAAGAAAAAAAAAGAAAAGTGTCCATCTATTAATTCAAAACTTATTTTAGTCTATCTTTTTATTCTCTTCAGTTTTTGCTCTGTGCATATTGGGTCTCCCAAGCTTGGCCTCAGGGCTCTTGACTTTTTCACTCGAATCATATAACCTTAATTCTTTGTCTTACAGTAGCTTCTTAATTTAGTAAGTGGTACAATCTCCACCTCACCTGGAAAGTGTTTTAATGCTCTGATTAATGTCTTAGCAAGACCACACTGGAATCTGTTAGGGACAGGGACAGAAAGCAGCAGTCTAAGGTCTCTGGGGTGGTGACTCAGATGGGGTCACAAGGTGGATGAAAAGCTAGGTATATTATATAGATTGGCTAATATAGGTTTGTATAGATAAGCCACATGTGCTTGGCAATGATTTGGACTTGAGAACTGAGAGAATTGGGGGAGCAGGGACTGGTCAGGGTTTGACAATTGAACAGATAAAGCAAAAGGGAACAGCTGTGCTGGGAGCGGATCTCCACCTCTCCTTCACTACCACTGTTTTGGAGTACGCTCAGGGACATACACGGACAGATAGTGGTATCTAGACACAGCCTTGCTTCCCCTGCAGCTCTATGCAAGAAAGGGCTGAGTCTGGGAAAATGCTGCTTAGGGGGTACCATTGGCCTGCAGATGATAGTGACTTAAATAGAAGTTGCTTTATCTCCTGTAACTATTTGTTTCATATAATTATCAGCATAATGGAATTGTCATTGGACGTTGTTAGCTTTTGCAACACTGTAATGTTAGTTGACTTCTATTGCCTATTAAGATTTTTGGACCTGGAAGCTCACACCTGTAATCCTAGAACTCAAGAAACTGAAGTATAAGAATCACCATGAGTTCAAGGCTAGCCTGAGCTACAGAATCAAGTTCCAAGTCAGTCTGGGTTAAAATGAGACCTTCTCTCTCTCTCTCTCTCCATATATATATATATATATATATATATATATATATATATATAAAGATTTATTTATTTCATTTATATGACTACAATGTCAATGTCTTCAGACACGCCAGAAGAGGGCATCAGATCCCATTACAGATGGTTGTGAGCCACCATGTGGTTGCTGGGAATTGAACTCAGGACCTTCGGAAGAGCAGTCAGTGCTCTTAACCACTCCAGCCCAAGACCTTTTCTCAAACAAGATTTTCAAACTTACAGTTAGGTTGATGGAGTGCCTTTCACATACATGGGGGCCTTGGTTTCTATCCCTACCACACATGTGTATGCTTGCACACACAGGGTTCATGGTAGCTGAGATGATTCAGCAGTTAAGAGTGCCTATTGGGGGCTGGTGAGATGGCTCAGAGGGTAAGAGCACCCGACTGCTCTTCCAATGGTGCAGAGTTCAAATCCCAGCAACCACATGGTGGCTCACAACCATCCTTAACAAGATCTGACTCCCTCTTCTGGAGTGTCTGAAGACACCTACAGTGTACTTACATATAATAAATAAATCTTTAAAAAAAACATGCATTTTAAAAAAAAAGAGTGCCTATTGGGGTAAGATGGCTCAGCCAGTAAGGTAAAGACACTTGCCACTAAGCCTGACTGGCAGAGTGAGAAAGTGACTCCCATGGGTTGTCCTGTAACCTCCACATACGCACCATAGCACATACATGTACCTACACAGGAAATTAATCATTTTGTTTAGTTTTGTTTTATTGAGACAGGGTTTCTCTCTGTAGCCCTGACTGGTCTGGAACTTGCTCTGTAGACAAGGGTGGTCTTGAACTCAAAAAAAAAATTTCTTGCCTCTACCTCCTGAGTGCTGGGATTAAAGGCATGCACTAACTTGTCTGGCAATAAATGTAATTTTTAATTTAAAAAAAGGGACTGGAGAGCTGGCTGAGTGGCTTAAGAGCAGCATGTTGCTCTTGTAGAGGACCAAGGGTTAGTTGCCAGCACCCTTGTCAGGGGCTCACAAGTGCTGCTAACTCCAGTTCCAGGGCATATGAGAGCCCCTTGTGGATTCTGTGTGCAGCTCCATTTCACATGCACACACCCCAGCACAGCACACCTATGTCCATCATTCAAAATAAAATAAACGCTTCTATGAAAGACTGCTTCCTATTCTTTCAGGGGACCTGAGTTCAATTCCCATCATCCACATATGGTAGATCACAACCTCTACAATTCCACAACTGTAGGGAAATCCAAGGCTTCAGTAGGACTGTGCAGGTACATATACTTCCATAAATATATACTCACATAATTAAAAGTAAAAGGAAAGGAAAATCTTCCTGGGTTGGAGCCATGACTCAGCAGTTAAGAGCACTGGCTGCTCTTCCAAAAGACCCAGGTTCAGTTCCCAACACCCACATGACTGCTCAAAACTTTATAATTCCAGTCCCAGGAGGTCTCATGTCCTTTCTTCTGGTCTCCCTGGGCACCAGGCATGCATATACACAGACATACACGTAGGCAAACACCCATACACATAAATTAATTTTTTTTCAAGACAGGGTTTCTCTGTCAATTTGGCTGGTCTGGAACCACTCTGTAGACCAGGCTGGGATTCTGGGATTAAAGGCATGCCTCACCACTGCCCAGTTTTTTTTTTTTTAGGTTTTTCGAGACAGGGTTTCTCTGTATAGCCCTGGCTGTCGTGGAACTCACTTTGTAGACCAGGCTGGCCTCGAACTCAGAAATCCGCCTGTCTCTGCCTCCCAAGTGCTGGGATTAAAGGTAAATAAGGATTCTTGAACTTACCCTTAGGCGATGAGTACACTGTCCCTGTCTTCAGACATGAGAAGAAGGCATCTGATCCCATTACAGATGGTTGTGAGCCACCATGTGGTTGCTGGGAATTGAACTCTGGAAGAACAGCCAGTGCTTTTAACTGCTGAGCCATCTCTCCAGACCAAGGAAGGCATCTTAAGGGAAGGGGTAGTGATAATGGAATATGTGTGGCTTAAACAGAAGGGGACCAGTGAGAGGAGGCAAGAATAGGGGAGGGCAACAATCGGGATGGGGATGAATAAGAACAAAGGATTTTGATACATGTTTATGGAAACATCAAAATGAAGCCCATTACTTTGTATGCTAACTTAAAATACTTAATTTAAAAAGGAAAAGGACTCAAGGGAGAATAATGATAGAGAAGGAAGAAATCTCTGCTGGTGTTTCATGGGGCAGGAGCAGCTAATCCTTTGTCTAACACATATAGCATACCTCTTCACTAAGCCTTTTTCTAAGATATGACTGGACTCTGGGGTAAGGTAAATGGGGCAGTGCTCCTAGAAATGGAAATCTACCATTTCCCAGCTGTAGAATCTTGGTCACTAACTAGTTTTTCCAAACCTCTTTGGTCTTTTTCTGTCAAGGAAGAATGGCCCTAGCATTTCCTATCATTTCAGTGGGGAACACTATCATGAATGTAAAATGAGGAGTGTTGGCTCACAGACTTAGGGAAAAGGCTTCACATTCCACTTCTTTCATTCACTAGGTATGGAGCCTTGAACAAATATCTATAGAACTGTTTCCTCATCAGAGCTACTGAGAAAGCCAAGGGAGGTGGCACATGTCTGTAGTTCTTTCATTCCTGCTACTTATGAGGCTGAGGCAGCAAGAGTGTCAAAGCCTGCCAGGACTAGAATAAGTTCAGGGCCAGCCTGGGTAACTTAATGAAACACTGTCTTAAAGAGTTGTTTTGTAGAAGGACTCATGATAGAGCTCAGCAGTAGAGCACTTGGGTAGCGAGCACATGCGACACCCTGGGTTTGGATTCCCCAGGACTATTTCCTCCAGGCACAAAAAATATATATTTAACGGGCTGGAGAGATGGCTCAGCGATTAAGAGCACTGATGTGCTCTTTCAAGGGTCCTGAGTTCAGGTCCCAGCAACCACATGGTGGTTCACAGCTATCCATAATGAGATCTGATGCCCTCTTCTGGGCTGTCTGATGAATAAATCTTAATATATATATATATATATATATATATATTATTTTATATATATAGCTAGTATTTCCATAGGACTGAGTATAAGAAACTGGTTTATTTTTATTGGGGGCAGGGGTACACATTATCACAGTGCATTGTAAAGATCAAAAGACAACTTCTTCCAAGTGTGTTCCAGAGACTAAACTAGATTATCAGGCTTGGCGGCAAATGTCTTTACTCACTGAGCCACCTCACTGGTCCTCAAGATTTATTTATTTGTTTGTTTGTTTTTGTTTTGAGACAGGATCTCACTACGTAGCTCTGGTTGTTCTGGAATGCACTCTGTAGACCAGGCTGTCTTCAAATTCAGAGATCTGTCTGCCTCTGACTCCCAAGTGCTGGGATTAAAGGCATGTACTACCAGGCCTTCAAGTATTTTTTAATGAGATATAGAGTCGTCTTATATAGCCCAGGCACTGACCTTGAACTCCTGATCCTCCTACCTCAGTTTCCAGAGTAACTGCCAGGCTCAATAGATATTATTGTTTAAATGTTACTTAAGTCATTAAACCATTAAAGGCTTCCCAGCTATTTTGTGAAATGTTCCCATGTAAGAGAGATCATGGCTGATTTATTATTATTGTCGTTTGGATGAAACAGGGAGGAGGAAATAGAGGCTGCTTGTTGCCCTGCAGGTAGCTAAGCTTTAGAAAGGAACCCAGCCCCATGATCTGGGTTCACACCCCTGTTCTCATAGTGCTTCACTCTGTGTGCTCAGGCCCATTGCTGGAAGACTGGGACATAATTAGTCCCAAAGATGTCATTGGATCTGATGTGCTACTGGCCGAGAAGCGATCGTCACTAACGACAGCTGCCTTGCCTTTTACACAGTCCATCCTCTCTCAGGTGATTTCAGGAGACTTGGGGGTGTGGTTTCCCCGCTGTGGTTGGAGGGAAGGGCTATCTGATATTGCCATTCTGCCTGCCCTATCCTGCACAGGGACCTGTAGCTTCTTTTCCTTCTTCCTTCCCAGGTGGGTCGTACACTATCTAAGGTCCAGCAGGTGCTGAGTTGGTCTTATGGGGAAGATATCAAGCCTTTTAAGCCCCCCCTGAGTGATGCTGAGTTCCACACGTACCTGAATCATGAAGGTCAGCTCTCTCGGCCTGAGGAGTTGCGCTTGAGGATCTACCACGGCGGTGTGGAGCCTTCACTTCGAAAAGTGAGCCGCCTCAGTCAGTCACCGAACCCATCACACTCTATCAAATATTCACTAGAACACAGTCATAGGTGGGGTAGAGAAATCCCAGGGAAAGAGGGTCTGTGTCAGTTAGGCAGACCTATCACAAGGAGGACAGAGGTCACAAGAGATGGGTGGTAACTAGTTGACATACATGGGTACGGCAGCTGACTAGTTGAAACTCAGCCCCATCTCTTGTGTCTCTGGCAGGTGGTATGGCGGTACCTCCTGAATGTGTACCCAGATGGGCTGACTGGCCGTGAACGGATGGACTACATGAAACGTAAGAGCCGCGAGTACGAGCAGCTCAAAAGCGAATGGGCCCAGCGAGTGAACCCTGAGGACCTGGAATTCATCCGCAGCACAGTCCTCAAGGATGTGCTTCGCACAGACCGAGCCCATCCCTACTACGCAGGGCCTGAGGATGGCCCACACCTACGGGCCCTACATGACTTGCTCACCACCTATGCCGTTACCCATCCGCAGGTATCATACTGCCAGGGGATGAGTGACCTAGCCTCACCAATTCTTGCTGTCATGGACCATGAAGGCCATGCCTTTGTATGCTTCTGTGGCATCATGAAGCGCTTAGCTGCCAACTTCCACCCTGATGGCCGTGCCATGGCCACCAAGTTTGCCCATCTCAAGCTGCTATTGAGACATGCTGACCCAGACTTCTATCAGTACCTGCAAGAAGCAGGTGCCGACGACCTCTTTTTCTGTTACCGCTGGCTGCTGCTGGAGCTCAAGCGTGAATTCGCCTTCGATGATGCTCTCCGAATGCTAGAAGTCACCTGGAGTTCACTGCCCCCTGACCCTCCTGAACACGAGGTGGAGCTTGTCGGACCTCCCAGCCAAGTAGCAGACACTGGCTTTGGTAGCCACAGGGGACGGCCAGTACGTCAGAGGCACATGCTGAGGCCTGCTGGTGGAGGAAGCACTGCTTTTGAAGACGCTGTTGTCCACTTAGCTGCATCTAGCCAGGGACCTAGTGGTGGGGGGCGTCTCCTAAGACAAGCCAGCCTGGATGGTATACAACAACTCAGGGATAACATGGGCCCCAGGAAGGACCGTCTGGTCCAACTATCCTACCCAGCTACCCTCATTAGCTCTAAGTCCCTCTCTGAGCCCTTGCTGAATTCCCCAGATCCACTCCTCTCCTCCTCTTCTCGGCCCGATTCCCCATCTTCGTCATCTCCTCCATCTACCCAGGAGGCTTCTCCTTCTGGTGACATAGCTATAGGATCCCCCTTGATACAAGAGGTAGGTTCTCCCAGAGACCCTGGGAAGTCCGTACCACCTCCACCTCCCATGGGCCTTCCTCCACCCCAGGAGTTTGGCCGAGGGAACCCATTCATGCTCTTCCTCTGCCTGGCTATCCTGCTGGAACATCGTGACCACATCATGCGCAATGGGCTGGATTACAATGAGCTAGCCATGCATTTTGATCGCCTGGTGCGCAAACACCATCTAGGGCGTGTCTTGCGCAGGGCCAAGGCACTCTTTGCTGATTACCTACAGTCTGAAGTTTGGGACTCTGAGGAGGGGGCTGAGGCCACAGCTCCATCTTGATTATATACCCTCCAACCCCAATAGTATTCCATTCTTTGCCATGAGGGCCTACACATGAGACCTTATTCCCTGCCTGCCATCCCCAGACATGTTGGAGCCTGGGGCCCTCTCTCCCCAGGTTTGAGTATGTGTGGCTCAGCATTGGCACTGCCCCACAGAGGCCATAGCCTCTTTCTGGTTTTGTTGTTTCTAAACTATACTTTCCATATACAAAGGTCACTGTGGTATGTGTATTTCTCTATTTCTTGAATGTTATAAAAGTTACTAGGGGCTCTTTAGTTGGTGCAACTGAAATACTTCATTTGCTGTAGGGGGGTTCCTGCTTTCTCTGCCACAAGGAGAATAGTTGTCAAAGACGAGTTATTGATGAGCCCAGCCCAGGGCTTTCCATGTACTTGGGAACCAGCTTGTGGGACTATGCCATGCTTAGAGCCCTAAGCTAGGTTTCCATCCTGCCTTAACCATTTCAGCATATTTGTCTGTTCCACATCACTAATATAGCTAAAAGAAAAAAAGAAAAAAGCCAAGCAGAGAAAACTTGGGCCCTACAAGAATTTGTCTAAGTATTTGCAAGTCAGGTCCTTGGGGCTGGGTGGCAGCTCAGGGGTTAAAAACATGCATTACAGCCTGGTGTTGATGATGGCAGCAGGGGTGGCACATACCTTTGTTCCCAGCACTCAGAAGGCAGAAACAGGCAGATCTCTTGAGTTCAACGCCAGCCTGGTCTACAGAGCAAGTTCTTGGACAGACAGGGCTACACAGAGAAACCCCGTCTTGAAAAACAAAAACACAAGGACACTCATTATGAGTGGTTAAGAGTACTGACTGCTTTTCCAGAGGACCCGGGTTCAATTCCCAGAACACACATGGCAGCTCACAACTCTGTTAATCCGAGATCCAACACCCTCACACAGACATATGCAGCTGAAACCCAATGCACATAAAATAAATACTCATTTTGATGGGCAGTGGTGGCACACACCTTTAATCCCAGCACTGGGGAGGCAGAGGCAGACAGATTTCTGAGTTCAAGGCCAGCCTGGTCTATAGAGTGAGTTCCAGAACAGCCAGGGCTACACAGAGAAACCCTGTCTCAAAAAACAAACAAAAATACTGATTTCTCTTGCAGAGGATCTGCACTCAGTTCCCAGCACCCACATGGTGGCTCACAACCATAAGCAGCTACATGGTATAAATAAATCTAAAGACAAACAAATAGGTCCTTGACCAGGCTGCAGCGGTATGCACATACATTCTCCACTACTCGGGAAAATAAAGAAGGAGAATCACAAGTTTAAGTCTAGCCTGAGCTACAGAGTCAAAAATGTCTCAAAAGCAACCCTTCTTCCCCGGTCAGAATGTGGAGTTCTCTCACAAGGAAACTCTCCTTATTAAGGCTGTGGGTGGTGGATGAGGTAACTGGGATCCCCAGAGAATGACCTTGCTGTGCCAGGGTCTGACCAGAAGATTTGCTGCCACAGATGAAGGAGCAAATTAATATGTAAATCTGAGGATGGCCCTTAAAAGGTTCTTGTCATCCCCTACTATCGGTAGAGGATCAGTCACTTGTGGAGCAGAACTAAACTATCTTATTTAAGTGTCCAGCATATTCAGATACTGCGGGTCTATCAAGTGTACATTATAAAGAAGGGCTTGGCTCCCATGGGAGCCATCCATCTGTAATACAAGGGTGTAAGGGCTTTCTGAGGACTTTATGGGGTCCTTTTGTCAGTAACTAGCCAACACTCTATGGGGTATGTTCTACTACTAGTGAATTCTGGTTTAATTATTCTTTTAAACATTTGAATTTTGTTTTGAGATAGAGCTCTGGCTGGTCTAGAAGTTGCTATGCAGCCAGGCTGGCCTCAAACTCAGAGATCCTCCTGCCTCTGCCTCCTCAGTGCTGGGATTAAAGGCGTGTGGCTTTAATGTGAATTTTATGTGTATGGGTGTTTTGCCTACATATATGTCTATGTATGCCTGATGCCTGTATGCCTGTTGCCTGTAGAGGCCAGAAAATGGTGCCAGATCCCCTGGAACTGGAGTCACAGATGGTTGTGAGCTCCCATTTGGGTGCCGGGTACCAAATCCAGGTCCTCTAGAAGACCAGCCAGTATTCTTTTTTGGTGTTTTGTTTTGGTTTTTGAGATGGGGTTTCTCTGTATAGCCCTGGCTGTCCTGGAACTTGTAGACCAGGCTGCTCTCAAACTCACAGAGATCCACCTGCCTCCTGAGTGATGGGAGGAGTAGTGTGTGCCACCACTGCCCAGCAGCCAGTACTCTTAAAACAGCAAGCCATCTGATATTTAAAGAGTCACAAGGGGCTGGTGAGATGGCTCAGCGGTTAAGGGCACTGACTGCTCTTCCAAAAGTCCTGAGTTCAAATCCCAGCAACCACATGGTGGCTCACAACCATCTTTAATGAGATTTGACTCCCTCTTCTGGAGTATCTGAAGACAGCTACGGTGTACTTACATATAATAATAAATGAATCTTTAAGGGCTGGGGAGATGGCTCTGTGGGTAAGAGCACCCGACTGCTCTTCCAAAGGTGCAGAGTTCAAATCCCAGCAACCACACGGTGGCTCTCAACCATCCTTAACAAGATCTGACTCCCTCTTCTGGAGTGTCTGAAGACAGCTACAGTGTACTTACATATAATAAATAAATAAGGGGCTGGTGAGATGGCTCAGTGGGTAAGAGCACCCGACTGCTCTTCCAAAGGTCCGGAGTTCAAATCCCAGCAACCACATGGTGGCTCACAACCATCCATAACAAGATCTGACTCCCTCTTCTGGAGTGTTTGAAGACATCTACAGTGTACTTACATATAATAAATAAATAAATCTTTAAAAAAAAAAAATAAATAAATAAATAAATAAATAAATCTAAAAAAAAAATAAATCTTTAAAAAAAAAGATTTCAGGGGATAACTCAGTAAAGAATGAATCAGAGCCACAGGCAAGGCCAGGATTGTTCCCCAAAACAGAAAAATAAATATCCTTATTTGTTAAAAAAAAAAGAGTCACAAAAGTCAGTTCTGTGCATGGCAGCTTGGAACTTTGGAGTGCCAATGAATCCATTCTTTGAACAGGCTTGGGCTCTGAAAGGCGGAAACTTCTTTCTGTAGAATACCTGGGCCATTCCAAAATGGCAAATAATATAAGTTGCTGAAATCACTGGAGAAACTACAGAGGGAAACACAGGTTCCAGAGCTGACAAGAGGGCTTAGTTAAGGGCAGTTGCCCCCAAGCCTGCTAAGCTGACTGTATTCCTCAGGACCCACATGGAAAGAGAGCTGAGTCATGTCAGTAAGCTGTCCTTTGCCCTCTCCATGGCCTCCCAGCCTCCCAAACACACATGAAATGAATAAGGAGATGTAATTTAAGACTGTTTAGAGCAAGGCATGGTGCCATGTGTCTTTAATCTCCGCACTCAGGAAGCAGAGGTAGGCAGATCTCTGAGTTGGAGGCCAGTTTGGTCTACATACATAGCGAGTTCCAAGACATCCAGAGCTATACAGACAAACCAACCTACCTACCTATCTATTTATATAAAATTTTAAAAGAAAACATAGGTTCCAGAAATTGCAGCACAGCTCTGAGACCTATGAGGGCATAGAAAGTAGCCTTTTATTTTTTTAAATGTCTTTCTCTTTTATTTGCTTTTAGTGCATTGGTGTTTTGCCTGCATGTATGTTGTATTCCCTAGAATTGGACTTAACGACAGCTGCAACTTGCCATGTAGGTGCTGAGAATGGAACCTAGGTTCTTTGGAAAAGTGGCCTGTGTGGCATTTAACCACTGAGCCATCTCTCAAGCCCACAGAAGGCAATCTAGAGCTGGTATGTTTTGAAAGACGGATAGCTGGAGGCAGCAAATACAGTCTAGGCTAGGGAAATGGAAATGCAAGTTAGTACGGCCCTTCCCTTTTCTCCAGCACACCTTAGAAAGAGTCTTTGCCTGCTCTTGGACTGAAGAAATCACCCGAATCTCAGGTACAGGTGTCCAGACAGCAACTATCCTAGGAGAAAATGTGGGCAGCCAGGGGCTGTCAGTCCTCCAGATTCCAAGACTGCTGGGTACTCTGAGGGAGACTGCCTCCTTTTAAAGAGCTCTTCCCCTGAGGCTTTTTTTTTTTCTTCAAGACAGGGTTTCTCTGTGTAGCCCTGGCTGTCCTGGCACTCACTCTGTAGACCAGGTTGGCCTCGAACTCAGAAATCCGCCTGCCTCTGCCTCCCAAGTGCTGGGATTAAAGGCGCGAGTCACCACCGCCCGGCCCCCTAAGGCTTTGATGGGTCCTTACTAGAACACTTGCAGGCCTAAGAGAGCGGCATGAATAATGACTACTTCTGTAGTGCTAGGGCCCACATAGTTTGGCTCATCCCTCACACTTCTCAAAGTGCAGGTAAGTGAACAGGTGGGAGCTTGATCCCAGCATTCCTGAATGCAGTTTGGCAGCTAAAGTAGCAGGTAACTTTAGTCCTTTGAACTCATGACTAGAATATACATAGTGAAACTATTGGCAGAGAAAAGTAGACTGGAAGTATCAGCTATTTATTTATTTATTTATTTATTTATTTATTTATTTATTTATTTATTTGGTATCAGCTATTTATGACAGTATAACAAGTTACTTTCATACTTAGCAGCTCAAAACAACAAGGATTTATTTGTCCTGCAGTTTCCAAGGGTCAAGAATCTGAAAGTAGCTTAGTTGGGTGGCTTTGTCCCAGGATTGTTCTGAGGTTTCAGTTGAGTTGTCACCTTCACTTCCATTAGGGCCCATTCATAGGGCTATACTGGCAAGAGCCTTTTGGTGGGGTTCCTCACATGAGACTTAAGCACACAGATGAGATCATGACCAAGATACAAATTACAAGACAGAAATTACACACACACACACACACACACACACACACACACACAGCCTTTACCTTCTGTAGCTGGCAAGCAAGCTGCTAGGATTACAGGTCTGGACCACCACAACCAGAATTTGCACTGCTAGGGATTGGATGCAGGATTTTATACGTGATATGCAGACATTTTACCAACTGAGTTATATAAGTACAGAAAATGGAAATTAAAATGAAATATTAGGACTAAGTCCTGATATAATAGGAGTTAGCTGGAGAGATAACTCAGTGGTTTAAAACACTGGCTGCTTTTCCAGAGGGCCTCGGTGCAATTTCCAGGACCCATATGGCAGCTCACAACCATCTATAACTGCAGTCCCAGGGGATATGACTTCCTCTTCTGGTTTCCAGGGACACCAGGCATATTATGCACAGATGTACATATAGGCACAACATCCATACACTTAAATTTTTAAAATCCCAAATAATCATAACTGCTAAGGCATAGCAGCATACACTTTTTCTTTCTTTCTTTCTCTCTTTTTTTTTTTTTTTTTTTTTTTTGGTTTTTAAAGACAGGGTTTTTCTGTATAGCCCTGGCTGTCCTGTAACTCACTNTGTAGACCAGGTTGGCCTCGAACTCAGAAATNCNCCTGCCTCTGCCTCCCAAGTGCTGGGATTAAAGGCATGCACCACCTCCGCCCGGCTTAGCAGCATACACTTTTAATCCTAGCACTTGGGAGGTTGAGACAGAAGTATCTCACAGTTGAAGACAGATTGAGGGCTGGAGAGATGGCTCAGTGGTTAAGAGCACTGACTGCTCTTCTGACAGGTCCTGAGTTCAAATCCCAGCAACCACATGGTGGCTCACAACCATCTGTAATGAGATCTGATGCCCTCTTCTGGAGTATCTGAAGACAGCTACGGTGTACTTACATATAATAATAAATGAATCTTTAAGGGCTGGGGAGATGGCTCTGTGGCTGCTTGTGGACGTTGTACATCGTGGTGCGGAGCCTAGTGCGCACCACGATGTACAACGTCCACAAGCAGCTAAGCCAGGGCTACACAGAGAAACCCTGTCTCGAAAAACCAAAAACCAAAAAAAAAAAAAAAAAAAAAAAAACAGACAAACAAAAAAACAAAATTAAAGTCCATAGTTATCTCTAGTCTCACCTCTCCAGAAGCTGAAGCAGGAGGATGACTTGAGCCCAGGAGTTTGAGGCCTCTTAGGAGACTTAGCAAGATCCCATTTTCAAATAAATAGATAAAGTTAGTCATAGTGGTGCACATCTGTAGTGCTAGGTAGGAGGGCTGAGAGTGTGAAGCTGTCCTGGGCAATGCAGTGAGGTCCAAGCCAACCTAGGATACATAGAGACCCTGTCTCTTTCCCTTCCCTATACCTGCTCTCTCTCTCTGTGTGTGTGTGTGTGTGTGTGTGTGTGTGTGTGTATGTGTGTGTGTGATATGTAAATAAAGATGTTTCATGCTCTTTGCTGGGAAGATGTATTAGGTATCTATTGATATCAAATTGGCACAAAGCTTAATGAGTATATTAGGCATGCTGCTGCATGCATTTTGTTCTAGCCTATGTGAGGCTCAAGGGGCCAGGGAACTAAGCGCCAATTCACAAATTGAGTTACAAAGTCAGACCTTGTCTCGAGACAAAACAAACATCTGTGGTTTTAGAGGGCCAGGGTTCTGGGATTGGCCTAGCTAGGTGACTCTGATTCATAGCATTCATATACCATCCATCCAGGTGCATCCAGCACCTGGATGTGTCAGCCTACACAGTAGGTGTGGATCCACTTCTAGGAAGGCCTGCTCCTGTACCTCTTGTCAGTATATCACAGTTCTGTGCCACTTTAGTCCCCTCTACAGGACTGCTCTTGATAAACCAGCGAACATGTCACAGAAAGCTCAGTCTGCATGAGAGAACAGAAAAGCAAAGTGCCTTTTAATGACCCAGTCACGACACACTCTGACTCGTGCTTCAATTATTTTGCACATTACAATTGCTCCCCTAAGTCTAGTCCATACTCAAGGGGCAAGAGAACTAGGCTCCAATTCTTTTGTCTGGCGTTTTTTCTTGGGAGTTTGGCAGATGGGTGTAACTAATTAGGTAGCCCAGGCTGGCCTTAAATGCAAGAACCTACTGCTTCAGGCTCCCCAAGTGCTAGGATTTCTGGTCTAAGTTATAACCTACTAAGGTGCCAGATCTTAATGGGAACAGTATCAGTGCGCACATACCTTAAACACACATGTAATATGTTATTCTCAACTCTACATTAAATGCAACTTCAAAAATCGTCCAATTTTTGTTTGCTTATTTGAATATGGGGTCTCACCATAGGCTAAAGTTAGCCTGGAACCTGTTAAAGCTCAAATTCACAACCCTGCCTCAGTTTTCTGGAAGATGGAGATGAGGCATCTGGTTCATGGCACAGTAAGACCAGACACAGCTCTCTCTCTTTGTTGGGATCTAAGCCAAGGGACTTGCACACACTAGGAAGGCACTCTGCCACTGAGCTGAACCCTATAGAAGGACTGAAGACCTTCAACTAAAAGCAAAACTATACAGCTAACATAATAAGTTGCAGAAGAGTATCTTTGGGATCTGGGCAGGGAGGATTTCTCTAAAAGTATAGACAAGTTGGTTATGGTGATGATCCCAACACTGAAGAGGGCGAGGCAAAAGGTTTATAAGTTCCAGGGTGACCTGAGCATACAGTGAGGGACAGACCACAGGGTGAGAAATATTAGAACAAAAAATATTCAACTAAAGATAACTACTTACAAATTTAATAAAAATCTATGAAAATCACCGAGAAATGTGGGAGTACGCTTACCAGGAATTGTAGATGAATAACATCTAAAGGTTAGCAAATCTATTTGTGGTGGGGCTGCTGGGGGAGTGGGGAACAGGCCTTTACAATGTTGAACAAATTCATTCTAGGTGAACAATGTAGAGTCCCTGGAGGCAAACAAGTTATTAGACACTGAAGACTGGGAAAGATCAAATTGTCAGGCAGTGGACTTAAGACACGACTTGCTTTGGATTTCATTATGTATTGCAAAAGTTCATCCTTTGGATCAAGAACCAGTATCCTGAATAGAGAGCAAAATTCGTTTGGTGGATTGGGATTTGCACCCTTTGAAGCTAGGCTAACTGGCTTGCTGAACGCATATCAGGCGTAAAGAGACTGTCAGATAAGGATGCAAACTTAAAGTCAGAGGATGACACCACGGGAAGGAGTCCCATAACACACAGCTAGATGTTAGGGGGAGGAGGGGCTAAGCATTCGGAAATGTAAGGTTTGACAGGAAGAACTCTGAAGGCCTAGGGGCCTTACGGGTTATGCGGTTAAAGGTTGAAAAAGAAAAGATTGGTTTCTGAGGACGGCAGTTCGCTGGCACCGCTCTACTGTCAGTTAGGACTTCCTATGGAAAGGGAGAAATGACGTCAAAGATACTGAAAATGACGTCAGGGAGGAAAAGGCTGTATGGAGTCAACCGTTTGAGATGGAAAGAGGGCCAGTCTCTCCGGCAGAAAGGAGATGCTTACGGGAGAACGCACTGAACTCATAAAGTTCCTCTCGATTCCCGGAAGCGGCGAGGCGAATTGCTGCCCCCGCCTTCCTCCTCCTCTTCCCAACCCCCCGCTGGCCTCAACCAATGAGCACGCACGCCAGGGCGCGCTGGGGGACGTTGTGTGACGTCTCGGCTACGCACGCTTTATCAGGCGTCTTCCCGCGCCGCAGTCTCTCTGTTCTCCCCGTTCCTTGGAGCTCGCGGTCTCTGTCGTCTTCTGACTTTTACTTTCCAGGTAAGCGCGTTCGCCTTGCTCAGCGGTCGTTCCCCACCTCACATCCTTGCCCTCCATGGGCGAGGGACGAGGGCAGGAAGAGTTGTGGCCGCTGACATTTAGGCTTGAGCTCCGGGGAGGGTTAGTCCCGGGCTCGAAGGCAAAAAATGTATTCATTGTGAGGCCGATGTGCTGCATCGGAACGGGAGGGATGCCGGAAGGCACGGGCTCGGGCGGCGGCAGGGACCACGCGCCAACCTGTACCGGCTGTCCCTTCCCACGTGACCGCCGCCATCTTGTTCTGCGGGGAAAGAGGAAATGAATTGCTGCTTTAGGCCTGCGCGACCGTGCAAAATGACGGGCGTGGCGGCCTGGGATGTTGTGGGCATGCGCGATAGGAGTCATCAAATGGCGGATGGGCTCACCCAACCTTACTAGTTCCCGCCTTTTCTGCTCCCGAGCCCCTTGCTGTTTGAATTGTTTCTTTTAACCCATTTTCTGTCTACCACTGTAATTCTCCGGGTGTTGTACACCTCACTACTTGCCACATTGACTCCCCAATATTTCGTCCACTCCCTTTAGGACTTGCCTTCTGCCATGTCTTCTGAAGAAGGGAAGCTCTTCGTGGGAGGGCTCAACTTCAACACCGATGAACAGGCACTTGAAGACCACTTCAGCAGCTTTGGGCCTATCTCTGAGGGTGAGTCATGGACCAGCCCCGGGGTTGAGGGTTGGTGGAGAAGAGCTAGTAGAGAACTAAAACCTGAAATTCTCCTTAACTTCCATGTCTGTACGGTAACGGTTAGACTGCGAGAAATGCAATTGGATCCAGGAATTTAAGGGGAGAAGGGGTTGGCAGGGTCCTAATTCTCCCAAGTACTATTTTAGCTGTGGCTGGCTATTAATTTCCACTTGGATGTTAGGGTTCTAACATTTGTCTTTCTGCCCCTCCTCCCAGTGGTTGTTGTCAAGGACCGGGAGACTCAAAGATCCCGGGGTTTTGGCTTCATCACCTTCACAAACCCAGAGCATGCCTCAGATGCGATGAGAGCCATGAATGGAGAGGTGAGGCCTCCTGCCTGCACAGGGGCCATCTCCCTGTCTGCCACTTTCTTCGTTCTTTCTGTTTTCCCTCTATGTCTGCCAGGGGCAGCGTGGCCACTCACAGGAGCATGACTGCCTTCTGTTCTAGGGGGTGGAGGGCAGCGGCAGACAGAGCCGGGCTGCCTGGGAGGCGACGACTGGTCCTGCATGAGGCGGAGAAGCCACCTGTGGATGGTTGACCTGCTCTGGGCTTAGGTAGTAGAGTCTGCAGAGCTGTGGGCCTGGCAGAGGACCGGAGAGGACCTCGTGAGTCTGCTGGCATGGACTCTGAAGCCTCAAACCGAGAGAGGTGTCTAGCCCTAATAGTCGGGCAGCTTAGAGAAGTGGGGAGGAGACGTCAGCCTGAGTTCAGTCAAGATGTAAGTAGTAGCAGGGGAGAACGGTGGATTCAGGTCCTTTTGTGGGATTCCGTAGCTCCCGGTGAAGCCATTCTGGTCAGCGGAGCTTGGCTTGGACAAGGCACCCAGAATTTGGTGCCCAGCAGGAATTTCTGGGCTCTTGCCTACGCCTACCTGCCTGTGCCCATTCTTCCTTCATCACTACTCTGACTGACTGACAATTCCTTGTGTCTGTCTCCTTCCCATACCTAGTCCCTGGATGGGCGCCAAATCCGAGTTGATCACGCAGGCAAGTCTGCCAGGGGATCCAGAGGGGGTGCCTTTGGTGGGCGTGGTCGCAGTTACTCTAGAGGTAAGTATAGTCATGATTTGATTATAAGATTAGATAGAGCTATTTAATGTGAAGAGCCTATGTCTGAACAGTTACTACTTGGATATTTTTTTGTAGGTGGTGGAGACCAGGGATATGGAAGCGGAAGATATGACAGTCGACCTGGAGGATATGGATATGGGTATGGACGGTCTAGAGACTACAGTGGCAGGTGGGTATTGAGAGGTTGGGATAGTCAGGTACCAGTGTTCTTCAATGTAGTTTATACTGAAAATGGGGATTTTACATTGTGCTCATATTTCACGTGTTCTGTTTATACTTTTTGGGGGAGGGAGGTTCGAGACAGGGTCTCTGTATATATAGCCTTGGCTGTCCTGGAACTCACTTTGTAGACCAGGCTGGCCTCGAACTCAGAAATCTGCCTGCCTCTGCCTCCCAAGTGCTGGGATTAAAGGCGTGCACCACCACGCCCGGCCTTAAAGTACTGTGTCGTGTGGCTTGGATATGTCAAAGATCAATTGCCCGTGCCCACCATGTACCAACCTCATCACCTGAAAACTGGCTAACATTTCTATTGTGAATCTGCTATTATGAAATTTGACATGTATAGTTTTTAATGTTTAACATCTACAATGTAGAATACATTTTCGTAAAACAATATCGCTTTTTCCCAGAAGCCAGGGTGGCTATGACCGCTACTCAGGAGGAAATTACAGAGACAATTATGACAACTGAGATGGGGCATGCACACAAAATGTAGGTGAGACCTCTAGATTGGCACTGTGTCAATCTGTAATCATCAGACCCTCTTCTCTTAGCCTTTTGCTTGTCTTCTCGCCACACTGCCCTTTATCTCTGCCGCTTTGATGGCTTATCCACCCAGTCTGCCAGCCACTTGGCTGCTCTTGCTGTTTCGTGCATGCCAGAGCTAGTTGCAGGGGGCGGAGGGCCGGGCATGGTAGAAGTAAAAAGAGGTGGTGTGGTGCATCTTTATCAACTCTGGGAGGTGAGCATGTTATCAGTCTGTTTCTTCCTGACAACAAAATTCTACCCCTTCTTACTATTCTCAGATACACAAGGAATAACACTTCTGATCCAGGATCGTCCTTGCAAATTGCTGTATTTATAAAGATTTTTGGAGCTGCGCTGAAACGTCTGTTTTAGTACATCAAGTTCTATTTTTGAATTGAGCTCCCAAGGTAGTTTGTTAAAGAACTTTTAGAAAGCTCCATGTGTTCTTTAAACATTTTTTCCCTTTTAAAGACAAATTTTAAGACATTTGTTAAAGTCCCAATATTTTTCCTTTTATCAGAATTTTTGTTTAGGCACTCAGGATTATTGTTTCTGGCCAAAAGAAAAAAGTGGCCAGGCTAAATCAGTTTTTAAAGTTGATGTGTATTTAGGGACATTTTAAAACCTTGTAAACAATGTTTATCATGGCCAGAAAGTGATTTCTGAATGTACCTATGAACAATCCGAGTCAAGATCATGATTACTTAGAGATGTTTTTTATTAAAGATCACCATCCTGATTATATAGAAGAGCTTCTTTAAAATGTTTGTGAATGTCATTTTTTAATACTGGAAGAAAAAGTATTCTGTTGTGTCTGATGTGTTTAGGATGTCCTTTATGGAGCTAATTAAAAGATGAAACCTGAACACAAATCAATACTGATAATGCTTTTTCCTTATTCAACCCAGTTTACAATTTAGAGCTAGAGGCAAGTCAGGAAGATGGAGCTTGGAAAATATTTCTGGGATGGGCAGGAACTGTCAGAAGGGTTGAGGCTTGAATTTGAAGTTAGTAAGTTTGGGTATATGGTGAGACCTGAGATGTGGATGCAGACAAAAGGCAATTGGGACTAGAATTGGGTTTTCTGAAATTGTTTCTTGGTTCTTTTCACAATTATTACTTTCTTAAGTTTGCTTTTCTGGGTACAAGGCAGGTAGATATCCTCCTTGCAAGATTGTTCTGAGAACATAAGTGCCTTAATCTCTTGACATGGGCAGTAAACTTACCATACACAGAATAGTGCACTTTTCTTAATGAGGACTTGGGTGGTGGTGTATACTATATGTCAGACATAAAGGAAACTTTACTAGAAAATGGGGATTAAAGTTCAGACTGGATTCAGGTTCCTAATTCAAATGTGGGCACTACATCCTGCTCTTTGACCTTTTAACTTTTGTTTTCCTTAGCATAGTGTTCCACATCTGGGGAGGAGAGTCAAATGACTAAGTACATAAACCCACTGAGAACAGTTGGTAATATTTCTGTCATGAAATTGTCTTAAGTGAGAAGCCCATGGTCGCCCTTTAAAATTGGGGGAAAGGGCTCAGTTAGCTGCTCAGTTCTGCTTAAAGGTGAAGGTTCTAGTTAGTATGTGTTTTTGGATCCCATGAGTATTAGTCCTTCATTAGTTCCAGTTAGAATGGGGAAATGAGCCCAGGTTTTCACCTGGCTAGTATTGAGCATGTACCACCATGATACAGTCTTGAGAACATTTATTAGTGTAACCAGTTTGCTTCATCCTTGGGGCATGGAGGCTCAGCGTGGAGTTTCCCAACTAGCAGGGACAGGCCCCGAGGCTCCTCCTTTCTCCCACCCAAATGGTCATGAATTTGCTTTGGCAGGTGGATGAAGACTCGGGAACTTCCCAGAATACTGCCTCAACCAATGAGCCAGGCCCAGGTTATGGGGCACTGGGGCTAACCCTACCAGGTGGGTACTTGGTCAGAGGAAGCATTCTATGCTGGGCCCTTGGGGAGTAAGGTGGTGGGAACTGGCAGAACCATATGCTGCCCTAAAGGTCAGGGGTGGGGATGAAATGAAACCAGTAGTTCATCAACCATGAAATGACAACAGTTGGATGGTTTTCTAGCTGTGTGTGTATATATGTATATAACAGCAACAAAGAACAAAATAGCCTCAGACTTCTCTAACAATTGTTCCACTTACCTGAAAGATAACTGGAAATATATTATAATAATATCTATGCCTTGGTGCTAATTGTTGCAAGGCAAAGGGCCCAGGAGGTCCACTGCAAAGCTTTATGGCCATGCAGACATTAGTAATAAAACTCAAATTTGAGATTCAAAGCTCCCCAAACACCCAGTGAGAGATTAAACATAGAACTAAACTGGACCCCACAGTCAGACCGCCTTAGTGCTACAATTACAGGGCCACAATGCTGTCCTGTGAACCAAGCTTGCTGCATGCTATGTCAGCAGCGTCCTGTCCAGATACATTCCAGCCTCCAACACTCAGGTTTTAGGCACTGCTTCCAGGCTCTTTCAGTTTTAGCATTTAAAATGGGAACTGCTTTTTCAGTGGACTTTAGGGTTTTAAACGGGTTTAAAATGGACTAAGTCCCTAAATAATGCTGCCACACCCTTAGGCCACATTCTGCATTGAAAGGCATAGAGGATATGCGCTATCTTTCCAAAGTAAGCTCTATGGTTAATTAGGGCATGTGAAAACCAGTATCCTGGTATTACAAGCTTCCTACTCCCTTCTCAGCTACAGTCCTTACCCCTTCACTCTTTGAGGCTATTCTACGTGGGCCATAAAAGCTCTAAAAAAAATTCCCACTTCCAGGATTGATGGCAAGAAAAATAGTGGTGAGACCTGATGAGGGTTTTATAACTATTACCTGCTTAATTAGCATAATTGCAGTAAAGCTCCTAATGTTATTTTTTGAGGACCTTAGCTTATTGAAATAAACATTTTCTGATATGCTGTGGTACTTTGAGGAATGGTTTTTAAATTCAAGGCAAGCCCTTGATATGTGGGAAACAAATTAATGTTCTTATACTATAGATGAAAGTAGTGTACGTGTTGGTTATTTTATCAGAAATTAGCATGGCCTATGAGAAAGCATTTGTAAGGAGGAATACAATACTCTATTGTGCATCAAAATGTAGGGTCTGTGGGGACCAGTTGCTTTGGTTTAGACTGATAATTAAAAGCAGACTTCTAGCCAAAAAGCTAACATTTGTCTCCAGTTTAACCCACTGGAGAAGGGAACAGGTGACACCTTAGAAATTGAGCAGAGTTAGAACAACTTGACTACCATTCAGCAGACTCATTTTTGACAGGTGCATAAAGTATTAAGTTGACATTTCTAAAACCTGTCAGAGCAAAGTAGTAGTTTTTGCTTCATAGGGTTCATAGCTAAGCAAGCAGTCCACCAACTTAATACCCAAAGCTTGGATTTTTTTTTAATTATTTGATTTATATGAGTATACTGTAGTTGTCTTCAAACAAACCAGAAGAGAGCATCAGATCCCATTACAGGTGGTTGTGGACCACTATGTGGTTGCTGGGTGTTGAACTCAGGTCCTCTAGAAGAGCAGTCAGTGCTCTTAACCACTGAGTTACCTCTCCAGCCCAGCTTGGATTTTTTGAGATGGGACCTTATATAGCACAGACTGGCTTCCATTCTCCAAGTACTTGAGTCTTTATTGTTCCTGTACACATTTTCATTTATTCCCAAGATAGTGTACATTTAAAGCATAGGACATGGTTTGGTAATACACACTGAATGTAATTGTCATTTTATTGCATTCATACAATCTTCTTTTGGTATTTGTGAAAATGATTTATCTACGTATTTTAAGTGTGTGCTATAGTATCACTATGGTGATGCTGTCTTCAGGATGCAAACAGGACTTCAAATCAAGGATGAGGTAAGTATGCTATCGTTGAGATATCTATACCTTTATTTAAGGTCGGATGTTTTCCTTTACTTGTGTTGGGTCCATATCTTGGCTTTTGTAAATTTTTAAAAGAAATGCAAACCTTTTTGATATGCCTTTTCCAAAATAATTATTTTTATTAAAATAATTTAAATTTTTTTCATGTGTGTTACATGTATGTCTGTGTGAGAGAGTCAATTACCCTAGAACTGGTTACAGTGGTGGGCTGCCATGTGGATTGTTCTGGAAGAGCAACCAACGGAGTCTTATTTTCATTGTTTGAATTTTGGTCTGTGTGTGGTTGACTCTTCTGAATGTTAAGGGTCTCAGTTTGGCCATTAACGTAATCACTTGCCATCTCTCCAACCCATCGGTCTGACTTCTGACTTCTATCTCCACATCCTAGAATAACTCCTGAGACATAGGAAACAATATGTTGTGGGTATGCACCTGCACTCCTAAAATTATCTTTAGTATGACCACATGCACTACAGCTATAGGTTACTTAACCAGTGAGTCATCTCTCCAGCAATACGTGTATTTTTTTGTTTGTTTTTTATTTGGTTTTGGTTTTTTGAGATAGGGTTTCTCTGTATAGGCAGGGTTCTCTGTTTCCTGGAGCTCACTGTAGAACAGGCTGGCCTAGCATATACGTGTATTCTTAGAAGAGGTTCTCATTGAAAACGTTGAAGGAGTTTAGATTTAATCACATGACGTGGTGGTTTCTCTCTCGAAGGCCTGGCAAGCAGCAAGTTTCTTCTGCTAGGCCATCTCATTGGTCCTTAATTCACATGTTTTTGTTATATGAGGATGTAGCACCCATACCAAAATACATATGTGGAGGTCAGAGGAATCATTTCTCTCCTTTGTACCATGTGGGTCCATAGGACCAAAAACAAGTCATAGGAGATGCCTCAAGGAGAAACTTTGGGAAACTTTCCTTGTTTTGGTTTGTTTCTATGGTGCTGGGAATTGAAGCCAGGGTCTTTTTTTTTCTTTAATGTACAACCTTAGAATAATGACCATTTCATTGGGGGAGGGGCAGAAGTAAGAAGAATCAAGTTATAAACCAGCTTGGGCCAAAAAACCTATCTGGGGGAGGTTGGAGGGATAACTGGGAAGTGGACTATCATTTGGGATATAAATGGAAAAAATATATGAAAAGTATTAAAGGTATAGTTAAGTCATCCACTACACTGGAATGTGATAACTGGTCATTCTACGAGTCTTGTTCATAATTGTCCCCTGCAAGTCCTCTTTGAAGATGGCTCAGTCTGTAAAGTGCTTACTATGCAACCATAAAGTCTGAGTTTGGGTCACATAAGGGATGCACGACTCTTAGCCTTAGCCTTGAGGACATAGGGCTGAGCTTCCAGATTCAACTAGGGTGTTCTCAAAAATGGAAGCCCAAGCCTTAAGTACAGGAGTTGTGGTTAACCCTAAAATGTGTGCATGCCGGTAACAGGCTGGGCAGGCTTGCCAAGAGGGCAATGATGTATAGTAATTTAAAAGTAAGTATTTTTAGAAAGTATGATTGAGGAATGTACTAGGTGTCAACTTAGGCTGAATATGAACTTGTACAGTTGTGATGTGTACACACAGGCTATACACATACACAAGCTCCATATTCTGGCTTCCTGTCTGGGTTCTTCAGGCAAAAGGATATCCTTGCCTGCCTGCAGCTTTTAATCCTAGTATTCAGTACTCAGGTATGTGTGATTCTTGAGGTGGAGACTATCCTGGGTTACAGAGCAAGTGCCAGGACTACTCAGAAATTGTCTTGAAGACCAAGTCTTACCATCCCCTAAAACCTACTGACAGTTTAAAAACCCATCTCTGTAAGCCTGTGTATTAGTAAATGCAGCTCACTGAGACATGGGAAGACACTGGAACATTGTCCCATAGTTTATATGGGATGGGTATTTTACTAGTGTGTGTGGTGGAGCAAGACCTACTTCAGGACTTGGGAATAGGATCTGTATAAAGTGTTGCAAAAGGGCTGAAAAGTGCCTGAGCAATCAAGCACTGGGTGATGTGCATACCACCTGTAACTCATCTGGTGCCTCTGCATTCAAATGTGCAGGCACATAATTTTCAGAATGGCCACACACTGGAGGCAGGTGGCTAAAAGACTGCACAATCTAACATTGAGTAGTAGGAAGGCCTTCAGGAGAATAAAGGTGTATGGGTCGGATACCAGCATGGAACGAATAAGACGAGTAAGCAGCGACTGAAACAGCCTCCCCATTTATGAACCAAGTCATAAGCTTCATTTCCAGACTTAGGAGTGAACATACTCTCAAGAATGGATTTCTGAGACCAGAGGAGATTTACAAATGGACTAGGGACTTAAGTCAGGAGCACGCAAAGTTAGAAGACATACCACTCTTGTAATCTACTGAGCATGTAATGACTTAAAATTTGAAAAACTGTGGTAATGCAGCACTAGGGTAGATCTCTGCAGACCTGACCTACACAGTGAGTTCCAGGATATAGGCAAAATTATATAATAGGCCTGTCTCCAAAATAAATAAAATAATAAAAATGGAAAAGAAGTGTGTGTTTGTTGGGGTGGGTGTCTTCAGAGGCCAGGAGAGCATCAGGTGCCCTAGAACTGGATTTCAGGCAGTTGTGAGCTGCCAGGTATCCTAAGAACTGAACTTCTGGAGTATGTCTGCCTGAAATACCTTCACAGGTTAACAGTAAGTGAATGTGGGTCATGATATAAAAGGTGAACTAACCTATCCGGGTGCAGGGAGATGTCAAGGAAAGGAGGTTAATGAAAGACAAGTGGAAGCACAAGTTAGCAACAAGCCAAAAGGATGGTGCCCTTGGAGACCAGAAGTGGGCAGTGAATCTCGGGAAGGAGCAATAAGCTGTTCAGAGACATGATGTGGGTACTGGAGTCTAAACTCAGGTCCTCTACAAGAGAAGCAAGTGCTCTAACCATTAAGTCATCCTCCCAGCCCTCAAAAATATTTGGAAGTGTTAAAACAATAAATTGTACGCTAATGTAATAAAATTGGGCTGGGGAGATAGCGCAGCAGTTAAGAGCA
Organism: Mus pahari; assembly: GCF_900095145.1. Taxonomy (NCBI): domain Eukaryota; kingdom Metazoa; phylum Chordata; class Mammalia; order Rodentia; family Muridae; genus Mus; species Mus pahari. The sequence continues at coordinate 2,220,371 of NC_034613.1, read as the reverse complement.
CTGACTGCTCTTCCGAAGGCGCTGAATTCAAATCCCAGCAACCACATAGTGGCTCACAACCATCCGTAACAAGACCTGACACCCTCTTCTGGAGTGTCAGCTATAGTGTACTTAAGTATAATAAATCTTAAAAAAAGAACAATGTAAAATTAGCCTAACCATGAAAGCAAACAGAATGTAGTAGCTTTCGGATGCTAGCCAAAGCTTTCTGCGTATTGACTCATCCAGCCCTCAGCGCCCGTGGGACAGGTTTTTGCTGGTGAGGCTGATTCACAAACAGGTTATAGCATTTGAGATCAGCAGAGCCTCTCCCAGTGGCCGAGTTCTGTTGCCTTTTAAAAAATCTGCTTGAAACAAAAGCAAATCCACAAAAGCTAGCACAGACCCTTTGATGCCTAGTTCGCACTTAACCCTATCATTGTGGTATCCAAACTGCACACTATCTCAGGAAAAAGGGACCAGCAGGATAGCCCAGTGTGTAAAGCTGCCAAGGGTGAGGGCACTAGCTTCATCCCTGATACCCAGGTGTATGCCATCCAGTGACCTTTATACATGAACTGGTATGTGTGTCCCCTCTCCCAAATACAATTTTTTAAAATTGTATTTATTATATATCACTACCTGTCTTCAGACACACCAGAAGAGAGCGTCAGATATCATGGATGGTTGTGAGCTACCATGTGGTTGCTGGGATTTGAACTCAGAGCCTTAGGAAGACCAGTCAGTGCTCTTATCTGCTGAGCCATCTCACCAGGCCCCAAATACATTTTTAAAACACATTGATCATAGTGTTCTTTATGATTTAAAATGTGGATCACAGATGGGAGAGGGTGTTAGTTCTCTGGTGCTGTGGATTCTCTCATCTATAAAGGGGAGATTGGAACTGGATCCACAACATTCCTATTAAGATTTAATTGGCTGGATGTGGTGATGAATAATGTAGTCCTGGCTACATGGAAGGTTAAGAATCCCAGTCTAGGAAATTTAGCAAGAAAGTCTCAAGACAAAAAACTGGAGCGGAGCCTGGTGGCACAAGTTTTTAATCCCAGCACTGGGGAGATAAAAACAGGAGGATCAGAAATTCAAGGCCACTCTCAACTGTGTATCCAGCTGAAGGCCAGCCTGGACCAATTAAGACTTTTGTCTCAAATAAAAAACAATAAAGGACACTTGTGATGATCCAATACCTGGGAATTGGAGACAGGAGGATCAGCTCAGTTATCCTCTGTAACATAATGAGTTGGGAGGCAGCCCGGGTTACATGACACTTTGTTTTTAAAACAAAAGGTACTTGCCTAGCATGTCTAAGGCCCTGGGTCCTATCCTCTGTACAATAAGAAATTAGGTTAATGCATGCAGGCTACTTAAACAGTGCCCAGCACTCTGTCTGATGAATACTTAGGCTCTTGTTAAAGCTACATGTTTGTGCTAAGAAATAGTTTATTCCTTCGCAGCTATATTGCAGGGGATATTTTAAAACACTGATAGAGTGGCAAAAGAGATACCAATAGGATTCACTCACCTATTTTTTATTTCTCACTTCAGGCAACCTAAAAAGACATTACTTAGTTAATGGTTAGTTTTTTGTCAGCTTGACACAAGTTATGGTCACTTGGAAAGAAGGACCCTCAACTGAGAAAATGGCTCTATCAGACTGGCCTATAAGGATACCTGCAGGGGCTTTTTCAGGGCTAATAACTGTTGTGGGCAGGTGAGTCTGGGTTGAAGAAGCAGGCCACAGCCAGCCTTGAGAAGCAAGCCGAGAAACAGTGTTCCTCCGTGCTCTCTGCTTCAGTTCCTGGCTTAATTTTCAGCCCTGACTTCCCTTAGCGATTTAACAACAAAGGTTTATGCAACAAATACTACCCAGTGAGCCATCTCCACCCTGCTTGCTTGCTTTTTAAAGTAGGCTCTCACTATGTAGTCCAGGATGGCCTAGAATTGACTACATAGGCCAGGCTGCATTCGAACTCATGATCTTCCTGCCACTCTCTATCCCCTACATCACCCTCTTCTAGGATTACCATTATGCTAGACTTAACATCTTGAATTTCAACCTTGGAAATTCTGTTTTTGACACTGAGAGGAATACTCAAGATACAAATTCTAGCTTAAGGTGAGTATAACAGACAATTGGGATAGTTTTCTTTCCTTAGGTCAAAGCCCCAAAGCTTGTTTTTCCTAATTGCATCTTGTTATTAAAATACTCAAGTTTCCTAGGGGCAATCATCCAAATCCAGTTAGTCCCAGTGAACATAGGTGTTCTCATCGCATAGGTGTTTAGAGATTCATCACTGCGCTAGGAACTAGAGAATCTTCCAAAAGTCAGTCTCTGCATATATTTTATTTGGCCAAATGTGTGCTACTAAGAAGCAGCCTAAACCACTTTCATGAGAAAGTCTTGTTTCTGACTTTTAGTTAGTGGTTGGCACAAGCACTCTTGTCCTTCTGATCCCAGTACATTATCCCTGTCTATACAAAAGGTGTCAAGGGGAAAATGAATAGAACTCAAGGGGTGGAGCCTCGGTCCTTGTACTGGAAACTACAGTCCTTTAATGCGCCTGCGAGGCTCCCACGCCCCAGGAAAGGTTCCTATCGATTTGCTCTGTGCTCCGCAGCTCTTTCTGGTTGCAGGCAGCCATCTTGCCTAGAGCTTGAGACAGGGAGAAGAGAGAGAAGGAACCGGTGACACTGGGCTCAGGGTCGCCGGGGGGACGGGCGCCTCAAGAGCTAGGGGTAGCCCCGGAGGTGGTCCTGGATCCTGAGCTATGCTCTAGGACCAGAAAAGGGAAGGCGGAGGGCAGAAGGCTTGATGGGTGGGGAATGTCAAACAAGACTTGCTATGGGGGGAGGGGCGTTGCTAAGGCAACTGGGGGAGGGCGGGGTCATGTCTGAACTGCTGCAGTGAGTCACCGGAGTGCTGTCCAGGAAAGGCAGGGCTGGGGTGATGACCACGCTAACGACCCAGTGGGATTTCGCGACATCACCTGTGTGGAGGGACTTCGTATCTATGGCAACTGTCACCTGGTGGAAGGGGCGGAACTAGATTTTCTCTGCCTGGGACGCTGACATTCCAAGCCCTTGCCCTGCAGGCTCCCGCAGGCAGACAAACCAAAGAAGGAAGCCAGGGAATGGCCGCGGTGTGGCAGCAAGTCTTAGCAGTGGACGCGAGGTGAGGCGTGGGGTTGGAGCCCATGGGAGCGGAACTTACTGTGGTGCATGAGCAATGGCGATAAGTGAAGCTGGGCGGAGAAGTTGGTTGGTGCGACTGCGTGAGCATGCGCAGTAGCTCGGTGTGGGATAGTCCGGTTAAGTGGCTGGGGCTGCAGCAGGTTCTAAAGAGCATGCTGGGAAAATGCGGTTTGAAATGGACATGCGCAGACTGTTTTTGGGTGGGTAGTGGAAGTCAGGCTGGTGACTTCCTATTTAGAATCCCTCATTGCCTATCCTCTTCCCCAACTTTTCTCGATATCACTACCCTACTATTATTACAATTGCTACCCCATACTAACCTCTACCATTACCTGACCCTAACCTCCATTGATGTACATTACCAATCTGACGTATGTCATCATGCTAGACTGATAGTACAGCTGGCCCAGACTGACCCCAGCAGAGCTGCAAATTGACTATATTGTCGCTAGAGTGATCTTTTCATCACAACCACTAATTATTGCATAATTGCCCCCATCACAATCCCAAGAGAAGTCCCCCTTTGCTGCTCTTGTTCACTCTTACCATCCCAGTCACTGCCAAACCTTGTACCACCCTATGCCTCGAGCTGATTTATTCCCTCTGTCCTGTGCCTGCTGCCTGCCCTGCCTCCTGGACCCCACAGGTACAACGCCTACCGTACACCAACGTTTCCACAGTTTCGGACCCAATATATCCGCCGGCGCAGCCAGCTGCTTCGGGAGAATGCCAAGGCTGGGCACCCCCCAGCATTGCGTCGGCAGTACCTGAGGCTACGGGGCCAGCTATTGGGCCAGCGCTACGGGCCACTCTCAGAGCCGGGCAGTGCTCGTGCCTATAGCAACAGCATTGTCCGCAGCAGCCGAACTACCCTTGATCGAATGGAGGTGAGCTCCTAGCTGCACCACCCACCATGTATCTCCCCTGCCTCTGTAGTCACCACAGCTTTTAGTCAAACATCAGTGATGTACAAAAAGTACTGTTCCAGGGTCTGTAGAGGACTAAAAGATAACATAGAAGCCAAGTCAATGAACATTGATAAGCAGACAGTGAATTAGATAAACACAGAGCAAGTCAGATTGATGAGTTGATAATTTACCATGGTATAGTAGGCAATGCAAAGATAGTAATGTACAACAGACTTAAGAAACAAAAAGGAAGCCTGGCACTCGGGAGGCAGAGGCAGGCAGATTTCTGAGTTCGAGGCCAGCCTGGTCTACAGACAGCCAGGGCTATACAGAGAAACCCTGTCTTGAAAAAACCAAAAACAAAAAAAAAAAAAAAAAAAAAGAAAGAAAGAAAGAAAGAAAAAAGAAAAAAAAAAGAAACAAACAAAAAGGAACAAGTGTTTGGTGCATGGATATAGTTCAGTGACTACTGTGATTGCCTAGTATGTATGAGACTAATGGTTCTATTCCCAACATGGCCAAACAGAATGAAAAGTAATCCCAATGAAATGTAAATAAAGAAAATAATAATAATAAAAAGAAAAGTAATCCCAGCACTCGGGAGGCAGAGGCAGGCGGATTTCTGAGTTCGAGGCCAGCCTGGTCTACAGAGTGAGTTCCAGGACAGCCAGGGCTATACAGAGAAACCCTGTCTTGAAAAACAAAACAACAACAACAAAAAAACAAAACAAAAGAAGAATGAAAAGTCACTGCTTTGAGCTAAAGGAGGGAGCTGTGTTTAATAGGGAAGAATTACAGGCATGCACCATCCCCTACCCTCTACTCTTTGCAGGACTTTGAAGATGATCCCAGAGCCCTGGGGGCTCGAGGACACCGCCGTTCTGTCAGCCGAGGCTCCTACCAGCTGCAGGCACAAATGAACCGTGCAGTCTATGAGGACAGGTACATACCAGAGGCTGGCAGGGGGTGGAGATTCATCAGGAGGAGAGGGACCCCGGGACATGGCAATCTGAACACCCATACCTACCTCCTATCACCTCCCCCACCTCCTGTTGGGGCTCAGGCCTCCTGGCAGTGTGGTACCCACATCGGTGGCAGAGGCAAGTCGGGCCATGGCCGGGGACACGTCGCTGAGTGAGAACTATGCCTTTGCAGGCATGTACCATGTTTTTGACCAACACGTGGATGAGGCAGGTGAGCTAACGGGTGGCAGGGCCCATCACCAAACATTTGTTCAAACAATTACCCAAAGCATCCTTTTCTAGAATGCAAGGCCTCTGGCACCATACCTCAGAAGGCAGAATTAGCACTGATAAAACCTTTAGCAAAGCCAGTCAGTGGTGGTGCACGCCTTTAATCCCAGCAGAGGCAGGTGGATTTCTGAGTTCGAGGCCAGCCTGGTCTACAGAGTGAGTTCCAGGACAGCCAGGGCTACACAGAGAAACCCTATCTCGGAAACAACAACAACAAGAACAACAACAACAACAAAATCTTTAGCAAATGCAAAAGCCCTCTGCAAAGTGGTTCAAGAAGGTTTTGGTAACATAGTTACTGGAAAGAGCTCCACAAACCCAAGAGAGTCCTTTGTAGCAGACTGAGTGCTTGAGTCTCTTGGAAGAGACCTTTGCTGATGGGAACTCCCTTGCAGAGGCCACAATACGCCACAATGTGTGGATGGTTTTGCAAACTCCTGAGAGCTTGATTATTGTCAAGTACTCAATAAGACAGTACAATTTTTTTTTTGCATTGCAAAAGACTTTTGCAGTCCTCAAAGTGTCTGCTAAAATTTAGAGAGCATTTTGGCAGTAGGCCTTCTAAGATTACAACTGCCTTTATCAGCCAAGGAAAGTCATTTGTTGAGGCTACCATTCCTTGTGCTCAGTGAATGTGTTGACTCCCACAAATGGCTCCTTGGCATTTGCAGTCCCAAGGGTGCGCTTCGCCAACGACGACCGGCACCGCCTGGCCTGCTGTTCCCTGGACGGCAGCATCTCCCTGTGCCAGCTGGTGCCTGCCCCACCCACTGTGCTCCATGTGCTACGGGGACACACACGTGGTGTCTCAGACTTCGCCTGGTCCCTCTCCAATGACATCCTCGTGTCCACCTCCCTCGATGCCACCATGCGCATCTGGGCCTCCGAGGACGGCCGCTGCATCCGTGAGATCCCTGACCCCGATGGCGCTGAATTGCTCTGCTGCACCTTCCAGCCGGTCAACAACAACCTCACTGTGGTCAGGCTCCGGGACACCTGCTCACCAAGGGCGGGCATGCTGGGTCCGGAGGGCTGTCCCGGGGCACTGGAGAATAAGGTTTACTACCCCCAAGTCCTATCCCAGCAGTCCTGTGGTCAGACTCAAAGGGAAAGAGAAAAGCACAGTTCGTGGTCTGGAATGGCCTTGCTGTGTAGACTCCTGGGCCGGGGTGGAGGGGTTGGCTCTGGCCCTGGGATTCCACTGGTGCCATCCGCCACGGTATCACGGTTTTCTGTCTACAGGGGCTGCTGCTGGGGGCAGGATGATGAGGCTGAAAGTCTATCAGTGGCAGTCCCACTGTTGTCAGACTCCAGGACAGACTGGTCAGAGGGCAGAGGAAGGACATGGAAAATCTGGCATGGCCTGGGGGGTAGGGAGTTGAAATATAGGAGAACAACAGGCCATGAGTGAGCTAGCGCTTGGGGCTCTGTCTCTTTGTAATGGTAGCAGCTCATGGGCTTCAGGAGGGGGCAGTCCAGGGTGTAAGGGAAAGATGTAAAGGTGTCACAAGTCTTCAGACTCAGATACTAAGGCTGCTTTGGTCTCCTGAGCCCAAATTGTCTATTGTGGGCATTTTGAGGGCATAGCTAAGGTGTAGGAATTGCGCCTGGGTCACCTTCTGGTATACCTGCCCCAGTCCCACTGTGTTAAACACAAAGGTCTAGATGGCTCAGAATGATGGTGTATGCCTGCCACCCACAGGTGGGGAACGCCAAGCACAACGTGCATGTCATGAACATCTCCACAGGCAAGAAAGTGAAGGGTGGCTCCAGCAAGCTGACCGGCCGTGTCCTCGCCCTGTCCTTTGATGCCCCTGGTCGGCTGCTCTGGGCAGGCGATGACCGAGGCAGCGTCTTCTCCTTTCTCTTTGACATGGCCACAGGTAGGCAGACCTCAGACCTCGGGTTCGGTACCCCTGGTTTTCATTCTCCCAGGACTCAGTCCTTGTCCTCCACTGATTCAGGAAAGCTGACCAAAGCCAAGCGACTAGTAGTGCATGAGGGCAGCCCTGTAACCAGCATCTCCGCCCGGTCCTGGGTCAGCCGTGAAGCACGGGACCCCTCACTCCTCATCAATGCCTGCCTCAACAAGCTGCTACTCTACAGGTGGGTTCCTCCCCCAGAGTGGAACAAGAGCCTGTCTCCATCACATTCATTTCACCAAGGACCTCATAAAATGATGAGGATAGGGTCAGGGATGTAACTTAGTGGCAGAGTGCTGGTCTAGCTGGTACAGAGCAGCTCTGGGTTCCATCTCCAGAAACACACCACACACACACACACACACACATCTCCAGAAACACACCACACACACGCACACACACACATGCACGCACACACGCACACACACACACATNCACGCACACACACACACACACACACTTGCATACCATGGAGCATATACGGAGGTCAGAGGGCAACTTGTGGCAGTCTGTTCTGTCCTTCATGTAGGTTCTAGAAATAGAAGTCAAGTTGTCAGCCTGGCAGCATGCGTCTTTATCTACTTGAGTCATCTCTACAATTCCCTTTCTTTATCTTTATTTCTTTTGTGCTGGGAATTGAACCCAGAACTTCATACATGTTAGTAACACACTTCACCACTGAGATATACCCACAGCCTATATTATTTTGTTGATTTGATTTGGGGACAGAATTCACTCTTCCCACTCACTTCTGTCACGTTACAATTCTTCAGCTGGGGTGTATAAAATGATAGGCAGAGCTCCTTCTGAAAGGTGTGTTTTCTCACGCTGGGCATAGTAAGCTCATGCCCTAGAGCACAGTACTTGGGAGGTGGAGGCAGGTTGATCTATGTGAATTCAAGATGAGCCTGACCTACCTACATAGGTAGCTTCAGGTTAGCCAGAACTACACAGTAAGACCCTGTCGTAAAACAAACAAGCAAACAAAACCTAGGGGGCTGGAGAGATGGCTCAGCAGCAGTTAAGAACACTTGTTGCTTTTCCAGAGGACTGAGGTTCAGTTCCCAGCAGTCATGCCAGCTTAAACGCTTACACCTGTCTGTAATTCCAGCTCCAGGAATCTAACCCCTCTTCTGGCCTCTTCTAGTACTATACACACGTGGTGCACAGACATACATGCTGGTAAAACACCCGTACACATAAAGTGAAAAGACATAGTTATAAAGAAAAGTTAGTGTGATGATACACACCTACGATGCCAGCACTCAAAGGCCTGATACAGAAGGTTCACTTGAGTGCATGAGCTCAGACTCAACTTGTACAACATAGGAAGCCTCTGGCTCCAAACGAAAAGGAAAACCTGAACTTTTGTACACATTGTAAATATCTGAGATGCAGGATTCAGAGTGTAGACTGGCCCATAACTCCGTCATCTCCTGATGCTGAGGCTGTTCCCTGACCTTCTCTTTTGCTTTCTCTTCAGAGTGGTGGACAACGAAGGGGCGCTGCAGCTGAAGAGAAGCTTCCCCATTGAACAGAGCTCCCACCCTGTACGCAGTATCTTCTGCCCCCTCATGTCCTTCCGCCAGGGGGCCTGTGTGGGTGAGTACCTAGGCGCTGGGGACCTGCAGCCAGCCTGGTTCCCACAGCACGACACCCATGATTTCCTGGGCCCTGTGGTCTCTTATGCCCTAGCAGCATCATGCCTAAAGGCTTTAAACATGGAGCCACAAACAGCTTGGGAACTCCACAGCTGAGACACAGAGCCCATACTATCCTAAATCCTCACATACTCCTCACAGAACCAAAGGAGGCAGATGAGCTCCCATCTACAGATGGTTCCTTGTAGACTACCCCAAGCTATCTGAGGCCCTCACACCTCACATAACCTCAATACTTGATAGTGGGGATGCCACCTAGCCCCCTGATGGCCTTTCCCTCTCCTCCGGACAGTGACAGGCAGTGAAGACATGTGCGTTCACTTCTTTGACGTGGAGCGGGCAGCCAAGGCTGCTGTTAACAAGCTGCAGGGCCACAGCGCGCCTGTGCTTGATGTCAGCTTCAACTGTGATGAGAGTCTGCTGGCCTCCAGTGATGCTAGTGGCATGGTCATCGTCTGGAGACGAGAGCAAAAGTAGGGTTCTGTCACCCTGTGCGCCTGCCCACGCATCCCTCCTCCTTCACTCCAGTCTCGCATTATAAATTAAATTCCTGTGGTTGTACTGAAGGGCACCTCTCAGCTCTCCCACCAGGAGGCAGTAGGGAGCCCTCAGGCCTCCAGTGGAGTGGGAACCAGTTCCTTGATTGTGCAGTGATGTGCTCATCCATCCAACAAGCACTTGCTGAGCATCTGCTGTGATGGATCACATAGGCATGCAGTCAGTAGAAGGAGGGAGGGCACCAATTGTGTTGTCAGGAGCTGTTCTGGGAAGTAGGGATATAGCTGTGGCTTCAACTGAAATTCCTACCTCTGTGGGCTGGCATCCCAATAGAGGCAAGCACACGGGAGACGAAAGTACGCCATTCTTTGGTGTAGAATTTGCTTTGTAATTTTTCAACTTTATGAATTTTTGACCTTCCAGTGGTAGCGAACCACACACATATACCCAGTTCTGGTTTTCTCCTTTCAGTATGGTGTTCAGTAAATTATGTGAGCTAGTCAACACTTTGTTATAAAATAGACTTTGCATTAGGTAAGTTTGCCTACCTGTAGAATTATGTCAGCATTGTGGGCACATTTAAGGTAGGTGACACTAAGCTAGGGTGTTCAGTAGATTAGGCATATTTATGCAATTTCAACATAAAACAGTTCAAGACAGATTTGTTGGGGTCTAACCCCATGTGATGAAGTCACATCTGTATATAATAGGAGAGTTAAAGATGAGTGCTAGGAAGAAAAGCAAAGGGACGAGAGATGAGCTTGCACAAAAGGGAGGGGACAAAGTCATCAGGAACAGTGTTCCCAACTGGATTGACAATTTTAAAGATCTGAATGAAATAAGGGAAGTCACAGCAGGGGTGGGGGTAGGGGAACATCCCTGAGAGGAAGAAAGGTTAGTGCAGAGGCACTGAGCCTGGAATAGGTCAGAGTGTGACTGGGCGGAGTGTATGAGATGACTGGAGACAGGTCTTTGGGACATCTTGGGCTATAGCGAGGAAGCAAGCTTTCCTTCTTCCCTGAGCGAGGACGGTAAGGAGGGCTCAGACAGCAATAGGGAAATTAGGTGCAGAACGTTGAGTTCAACCCCAGGGCTTTCACCAGGTTAGGTTGTCAAACTCCCCAACATTGGCAGCTTCTGTTTGGGTGGACCCCACACTTACCTGTGCGTTGAGTTGTGTCCCACTAGCAGTGAGCAGGAATGTTGAGTTCTTGGAGCTAGATTAGCATGCATACAGCCGTGGACTCTGGGGCTGAGCCACAGCTCCTGCTGTGGGGTGGAAGAAACAAAATCTCTAAGCTCACCCCTGTCTCCTGCCATGTTCATCTGGGGCCCTTATTTCAGGCCTGGACCTGCTCAGAGACCAGATTCTAATGTTCATTATTGAGTATTGGCAAGGAAATAAATTACTAAATGACTCTTGGGAATTTTGTCATAACAAAATGTGAAGGTTTGAAGAATTCCCCAGGAGTCCTTGCAGCCCCCATATGCTACTACATTTGTAGCAATTGGAACTTTGACTAACATCTTGGAACTGCTGAGTCTCCCCAACCTAGTGATCTATAAAACTCACAGCAGCTCTTAGAGGGAAAAAGATAATTTCCTATTTGTTTCGTTTCTTGTTTAAGAGTATGGTCCTTTTCAGCAAAAACATTTCTGACTCTATCAGCCAGATCTTAGGCAAATGGTTATTAGATTGGAATGTCAGTGAGCTGGACTGGTCATTGTAGTCAAAATCATGTATGTGTGCCAACATCCCTAACCCAGCTTCAAGGTCAGTGATTTTTCTATGAGGACTGTAACTTAATACAGCAAAGGGTGCCAGACAGCAATTAAGTGCTAATCTCTGAAGAGACCCTCCCAAGGTTAGCAGTTCAGACCTGTGCGTTGACTCTTCTGTACCAAATGGATGTACTTACTCAACCAAGGTCTGGAGGTAGCAAGAGAATTTAGGTGCATAGCAGTTTTCCCTAACTTTCTCTTTTTCCTCACTCTCTCCATTTTCTTTAATGAGTCTGGTTTCGGGATGATTGGTGATGAATATTGTTTGCATGATTTTTAGGGGGGGGTTCCTTCTTGTGCAATTTTTGAGGTGGCAGAGTTGACATTAAATTATCTACTTTAAATTATCTTTGTGACACTTTTGTCTCACAACCCAAAGGAAAATAAACACTGAGCAAACAAGAAAGAATAAAAAATAACGTTGCTGGTCAGACTTGGGCCTCTCTTCATTTGTCCGCCATCACTGTGCCCCTGGCTTGACATCACAATTCTCCCGTCATTCCATCATCCAGGCTCCTTTACTTCCCTCTCGAATCCAGCCTTGGTCCACGTCCTTTATCTGATTTTGACCTTGGATGTTTGCTAACTGCTACACTACTAAGAACAACTCAGGACTGAGCCTAAAAGCTGAGCATCTAGTAATTATTTCCCCAGCACTATGTAACACTTACTAGCCAAATCTAAAACCTGAGCTTCCACCAACAATTAATTGTCTCCTGATCAGACTTTGAACTTGAGTGTGGACTTGTGTTAGTTTTCTCTGATGATTTTCAATCTTAACCTTATATCTGGAACTCTGTTATTTGACCATTGGTTTCCTTAATAGGATTAGTTCCAATCTCTATACTATACACTATGTATAGTATAGAGTAATATCTATATATTATATAGTATAGAGTATACATATATGTATATATTATATATGTATAATGTATAATATAGAGTATTTATGTGTGTTTATGTATGAACTGGAACTTGAGTTACAGACACATTTGTGGGCCACAGTGTGGGTGCTGGGAACCAAACCTGGAGCCTCTGAAAGAACAACCAGTATTCGTAGTCACTGAACCATCTCTTGAGCTACCAGATACTTTAAACTCTATTACTGTTGGTGTCCATATGGCCTGTCCTGAGACCCGGACCTCTGTTAACGCCTCCACTATCAGGACCTCTCCTTGCTCTCTTAGCTTCAGCTTCTTTAACCCTTCCATTGGTGTTATGGCATCCTAAACTCCAACTTGAGACTTGTCGAGACCTGCAAACTGAATCCAGACCTAGGTTTAACATGAGCAAGTGCTCTTTAGGTCTGGAACCTGAAAACTTGGACCTCTGTTAGTTTCTTCCTACTCAGTGCTTCTGAGACCTCCGTAAAGGAGTCCCTGTTGATAGTTTTCAGGTCTTCCCTCAGACCCTGGCCTCTTTTTCTATTCCTCTAGAACTGTTCTGATCTTGACCTTAGGGAGCATCAGTTCCTCTTGCCACACCTCACACCCTGCTGTCTGCTAACTATTCCATGACCACGTTGACTTTGTTTTCATCCTGAACTCCTCCAACCGTTTCCCACTAATGCCTTCTTGAGCTCACTCAGTATTGAAATTCTTTTTTAAAGATTTATTTATTATTATACATAAGTACACAGTAGCTGTCTTCAGACGCACCAGAAGAGGGCATCAGAACCCATTATACATGGTTGTGAGCCACCATGTGGTTGCTGGGAATTGAACTCAGGACCTTCAGAAGAGCAGTCAGTGCTCTTATCTGCTGAGCCATCTTACTAGCCCCAGTTTTGAAATTCTGAATGAATATTCGTTGGTTTAACCTTGTATCGAGGTCTTTGGTTAATATCCCTTCACCGCTGGCCCTCTGTTCCAGTGAGGCTTTTGTGAACTCCAGCACTATTAAGACTTCTTTGGGCTGACCCTTGAATCAGACTCCATCAAAATCCCCTTTGGAGGCTAGATTGATGGCTCAGAGTTAAAGGCCCTTGCTTCTTTGCCAGAAGACCCACATCTGGTTCCCAGCACCCACATCAGTTGGCTCATACCCATAACTCCAGCTCCAGTGGATTTTAGTCCTTCTAGCTACTGTGGTCACTCACACACACATGGCATACACATACATAGACATACACCTTTATGTGTGATACATACATATATATATATATATATATATATATA